>NW_028022700.1:0-654 GCF_054177405.1 Leptonychotes weddellii
CAATAAAAGATGTCAGAGGGATTTTTACAGACATATGGCATTAATTTAGATTTCCCTCTGCGTTCATAAGAGGGTTTGCAAAAATGAAAACAAAACAAAACAAAGCCCCGCTCAGCCACTCACCCATTCATATTTATAGGACAGGGGTCATGTGCCACACAGCCAGGAGGACAGCATCTCCCTTTCAAAATCCATGGAATGCGCACGGTCTTTTCAGGGTGCTGGGTCCGGTGGTGCTTCATTCTCCATTTCCTCTCCGGCCTTTGGGAAGCGGGTCAGAGGGCTGCACAGATTTCCTCGGAAAATGTAACCATATCAGCCACATTTTCATTTCATCCAAACATTGCTTGGGACTTTGCCAGTGCTTTCTAGCTGCCAGAGCCTAGTCATGTCCATCCACGGCTTGCCACAATCCAGTGAGGTAGGCTGGGCAGGTTTGACTATTTCTGTCATTAGGGGTGAGGGAATTGAAGCTCAGAGATTTGGAGACAGTTCGCCAGGGGCTCAGCCAGAGAAGGGGCCAGTCTGTGAAAACTCCTCCGTTCTTATTCCTTGCCCAACTGTCCTTCACACCTTGCAGAGCCTTAAAACAATCTGACAATGCTGTTACCTTGCTTAGAATCTTTCCATTCCTCACCCTTATTTTTTTTTTAA
>NW_028022701.1:0-654 GCF_054177405.1 Leptonychotes weddellii
GAAATAGCATGGTGGGAGAGACCTCTAAAAAAGAAAGTATCTTTGTGTAAGTATATAATACATGAGTGCCCTAGTGATCTTCTCTGATGTGTCTAAGGAGCTGTCTGATTTCATTATCACACCCTACTTAGATGTTGAGCTGGAATCAGATGTTGAGCTTCTCATACAGTTCTTTGGTTTCACAGTCTAGCACTTCATTCACAGGGCAAAGAAAGGGGAAGGAAGCAAAAATATATTCAGGGTCTATAGTGAACAAGGCACTACTCTAATCTTTTTAGTATATGCCTTCTCATTTTAAGTTTTATAATTAAATTGCAAGAAAGTTAGCTAAGTTGGTAGAATAGAAAGATTTTTAATCAGAAGTTTAAGAATTCACTTCTCTATTGAGTGGATACTTCATTTCATAGACAATATACTACAGTAACCAGGACACAGATGTCAGAGCCAGAGAGCCTAGCTTTGAATGCTGGCTTTACATTTTATTAGCTGTGCAATTTTACACAATTTACTAATTCTCTCTGTAATTCAGTTTCCTCATCTGCAATATGGGGGTGGTGGTGGCGGTGATATATTTTTTTTTATTCTTATGTTAATCCCCATACATTACATCATTAGTTCTAGATGAAGTGTTCCATGATTCATTGTTCGTGCATA
>NW_028022702.1:0-654 GCF_054177405.1 Leptonychotes weddellii
TAAACTTTCCTATATTTTTTTAAATAACTTACAAGGTAGTATCTTAAAAGTGCATGGTAATACCTCCCATAATGATACAGGGAATTTTTGTTTTTCAGAATAATATATTTAAAATGAAGATACAAATTGAACCAGATTCTCCTAGGATCTAAAATGACTCCTAATGTATAAGCTATTTCACTAGAGAAGTGGTATCGATGCACACAAAGCAAGTTAATAAAGGGCCTGTGGTCTGCTGAGGCTCTTAGAGAATCAAAAAATCTGAAATCAACTTAGGGTCCTGGAAAAAAGTAGCTTATGAAAAAAAACACATATTGAATGATTTTGATAGGCATTGTTATTTTTTTAATTGAGGTATAGCTTCTGCACAATGTTATATTAGTTTTAGATATACAACATAGTGATTTGACAATTCTGTATGTTTTGCTAGGCTCACCACAATGTAGCTACCATCTGTCATCATACAACACGATTACAATACTATTGACTATATTCCCTATGCTGCGCCTTTTATCCCCATGACTTATTCATTCCATAATTGGAAGCCTATACTCCCACTTCCCTTCACTCACTTTGCCCATCCCTCTATGCCTCTCCCTTATGACAATTACTAACTAGTTTGTTCTCTGTGGTCATGGCTCTGTTTCTGCTTTT
>NW_028022703.1:0-654 GCF_054177405.1 Leptonychotes weddellii
TTTCTACAGAGGACTAGGTAGTCTGTACTTCAGATTTAGCAGACCACATGTGTCTGTCCATACTCAGCTCTGTGGTTGTAACATGAAAGTGGCCATAGACAATGTGTAAATGAATGAAAGTGGCTGTGCTCTATGAAACTTACTTACAAAAACAGACTGCAGACCAGACTCAACCAATGGGCTGTAGTTTGGCAACCCCGTTATATAACATGAACATTGATAGAAGACTTGGTATTGTGTCTGATTTATTTAGGTATCTTTTAATTTCTTTTACCTATTTTCTATAGTTTTCAACACAGAGATATTGCACATCTTTTGGAACTCAATGGTTTCTGATACTATTATAAATAGAATTATTTTTCCTAATTCATTTTCTAATTGTTTATATAGAAATATTGATTTCTGTATATTAACCTTGTATCTGCAAACTAAGTTCCTATTAGTTCAAGTATTTTTTTTATTATTATGTTAGTCACCATACATTACATCATTAGTTTTTGATGTCCATGATTCATTGTTTGCGTATAACACCCAGTGCTCCATGCAGAACGTGCCCTCCTTAATACCCATCACCAGGCTAACCCCTCCTCCCACGCCCCTCCCCTCCAGAACCCTCAGTTTGTTTTTCAGAGTCCATCGTCTCTCATGGTTCAT
>NW_028022704.1:0-654 GCF_054177405.1 Leptonychotes weddellii
TGTTGTAAAGTCGGCATTATTCTCCTTGTGCTGCGGAGAGACCCAGAAATGGGTTAAGTAATTTTCTCAAGGAATCCGAATGTGAGTCAGTGATTAGGCTTCAATTAGAACTCAGTTTCATATGCGCAATGTTCTTTTCTCAGGTCTCTGGGGCACCATGCTATTATCTGGGAAACATTCCCAAAGACCAAAGTAATTATCCCTAGCTATGATGCTTCTGCCTAAGAAATAAACACTTCTGGAGGTAGAAGAGGAGGGAAGAACTGTAAAGAAATAAATTTCCTAATTTTCCATAATGTATTAACGTATTGAATGTAATGAATGTACTACCTCTTCTTCAGTCTTTATAAAATCATCCCCCCAGTATTTTAATATACTCTAACATGACGACCGAAAGCCTAAAACAATTACACTTTCAGAAATAAAACAGTGAATTAAAACTTAGAGTTGAACTTATGTTGAGTACATTCACTTATTATTTTATTTTGTGTGCTCAATTGAAAAGTTAAGGTTAACCTTTGTAGGAGGTGGAAAACCAGAAAAGAACACATATTTGATAAAAATCTCTAGTGGAGATCTGTCAAAGTTAAAATATTTCTTTTTTTTTTTTAAGATTTATTTATTTATTTATTTGACAGAGAGAGCACAAGCAGG
>NW_028022705.1:0-654 GCF_054177405.1 Leptonychotes weddellii
AGCACAGAAATTGATCCTTTTCCAGATGCTCCAAGATGAACAGGCTCCCACAACCTGAAGACCCTGGCGAGGTTCTCCCTCCACCACCTAAACCATCAGAGCACATGCGAGGCACCGGCTGGCATGAACCGGCCTCGCTGTCCTCGGGCTTCTGCAGCCTCCAGCTCCGCGCAGTAAGACAGAAACTGGTTTTCTAGGAGTCTGTACGTTGCCAAATTGATAACTATCAATCTTAAAACATCAGATTATCCTGTTATATATATATATTTTTATTATTATTATTGAGAGAGAGAGAGCACCACGCACACGGGTTGGGGGGAGGGGGAGGGGGAAAGAATCTTAAGCAGGCTCCACACCCAGCTCAATGTGGGTCGATCTCAAGAGCCTGAGATCATGACCTGAGCTGAAATCAAGAGTCAGACACTTACCCGACTGAGCCACCCAGGTGCCCCTCCATTACATATTTTTGAAAACCAGCTCAGAAATGATCTCTCATCCACAGATGTTTTAATGCTAAGTGTAACAGAAATCAGATGAAGAAACGATGTGGTTCTCAAGGCAAGTACAGTCTTGTGGTGAAGCCTAGAGCTTGCTGTAGAATCATAATTTTTCTTTGAAGAGGAACTAAAGTGTGGGCTTTAAAAATCGAACAGC
>NW_028022706.1:0-654 GCF_054177405.1 Leptonychotes weddellii
TTAGTGGACGATGGTATTTAGAAACCAAGATCTAGGCACTAGATATTGCTACTGGGTGTTCTAATCTTTTTTCATATCAATTATTTACTTAGTCATAATGACTAGCTAGTTACAAAAGAGTAAATCTTACGGTTTTATTTTTAAATCTGTTTCCATATTAGCATACCTTCAAATTTTCTTTTAATGGTTGTACAGTATTTCTTTGAGTGGAAGTAATATAACATGTCCTAGGTTTGCTTCATATTTTTCACAATTGAAAAACAAGCCTGAAATAAACCTCCCAATATACAGAAAAAAGCCTTTTCATAGTCAGGATTAAAAGCTTATTTATTTGGTGAAAGGCCATTATTCATTTAATAGCCCTTGACACAAATTACAAAAATACTCTCCAAAAGGAGTGCCTCAAATCACAATGCATGAGACAATCATTTTGTTTTATCTCACATTTACTTCCATTGGGTATTATCATTACACTATTTTTCTTTGCTATTTGAGAAAAATATAAGCTTTTCTTACAAGTTGTATCTCCTACCAACAAATACAAGATAAAATTACATTTGTAGAATAGAGTATCCCAAAGTCTTTCATTTCCATTTAATCCACATCCCATGATTTATTATTTCCATGAAGTAGAACCTAAATTTCAGAAAGGAG
>NW_028022707.1:0-654 GCF_054177405.1 Leptonychotes weddellii
TGCTTCTATTTACATTGTCCTTGAATTAAGCACCTATTCTTTATATTTGCATACATTAATAATTTGTGTTAATGAGCTGAATTAAATCATTTTAATTTTAATTTTATTCCAGGGTATTTTAGCTTGGTAAGTGATTTTAAAAGTTAACTACCGTGGCTTAAAAACACGGAGTTTGGGGCGCCTGGGTGGCTCAGTCGGTTAAGCGTCTGCCTTCGGCTCAGGTCATGATCTCAGGATCCTGTGATCAAGTCCCACATCAGACTCCCTGCTCAGGGGAAAGCCTGCTTCTCTCTTTACCTCTCCTGCTCCCCCTGATTGTGCTCTTTCTGTCAAATAAATAAATAAAACCTTAAACAAAACAAAACAAAACAAAACATGGAGTTTAAGAAAAATCTTTGCTGAAAGTACTATTTGCAGACCATACCTAAAATAACAAATATACAATGGTTAGGTGGTATATTTGCTATGCATGCTAAAGTTTTAATAATAAATTCATCATGCAGTGTACGATTTTATGTTGTTATCAAAGATCACTGTTTAATAAAATAATTTTATATTGTGGTTATAACTGCATTCAGAAGTTAATTAAAAATTCATTTTCATTGTATAATTTTAAAATATGCTTTTCCTTTAACTATGTTAAAATGAAAAAAA
>NW_028022708.1:0-654 GCF_054177405.1 Leptonychotes weddellii
TTTTTTTTAAAGATTTTATTTATTTATTTGAGACAGAGAGAATGAGAGACAGAGAGCATGAGAGGGAGGAGGGTCAGAGGGAGAAGCAGACTCCCTGCCGAGCAGGGAGCCCGATGCGGGACTCGATCCAGGGACTCCAGGATCATGACCTGAGCCGAAGGCAGTCGCTTAACCAACTGAGCCACCCAGGCGCCCCAAGGTCTACTGTGTTGATTAAAGCCACTGTTTCCATATTGATTTTCTGTCCGGATGATCTATCCATTGATGTAAGTAGGGTGCAGTCCCCTACTATTACTGTATTACTTTCAATTTCCCCCTTTATATCTGTTAATATTTACTGCACGTATTTAAGTGCTCTAGTGTTGAGTGCATAGATATTTACAATTGTTACATCCTCTTTCTTAATTGATCCCTTTACCATTATGTAATATCCTTCTTTGTTATTTATTACAGAGTTCCTTAAAGTCTGTTTTGTCTGATACAAATATTGCTACTCTAGCTTTTTTTCCCCATCTATTTGCATGAAACATCATTTTCCATCCCTTCACTTTCAGTCTGTGCCATTAGGTTTGAGGTTAGTGTCTTGTAGGCAGCATATAGATATGTCCTTTTTTTTTTTAAATCCATTCAGCTACCCTATGTCTTTTGATTGGA
>NW_028022709.1:0-654 GCF_054177405.1 Leptonychotes weddellii
AGGTCCCCGTTTCAGACTCTCTCGCATCCTGGTAGCTCCCAGAAGTAAATGGATTGTGCGTGATTGCAAAATTCTTCTTGGTAATTCTTGGCAAGTCACCCGTCTTACTACTACTATTAAGAAAAACCCATCGGTCCATCCAGATCTCAGGCCTTGCTTCATTTACTGGGATTGATAAGGCTCTATTATTTTCTGAGCATGGCAAGAGTATCCCTGAAGTCTGCATTTTCTAGTTCATGGTATTGCACACTTACCAAGTGCTCACTATGTGCTAGGCATCGGTATGTGGCTTTTGAATCCTTCCAGCACACCTAGGCACTGTTTTCCTTCCCATGTGAGAGACTGTGACTCTCACTGATTGCCAGAGAATACAGGCTTGCCAGAGGCCACACAGCTGGAATCCACTCCAGGGAGGGAGTCCTGTCCACACCAAGGGGCTGTCCCACGTGATAGGACTTTCATGGCAGATTCCGGTCCTGTACAGGGTGGGATTGGTGAAGGGTGTGGGTCTCAGGGTCCAGTGAGCCCCTGAAGGCCTTGTCCGCTGGGAGTTCACCGACTAAAGGGGGTGATACCTCGATTGCCAGTTTTGACCCTCCCTGCTGTGTGACCTTGGCCAAGTCACTTAACCAGTCAGCGACTTAGCTTCGTTGT
>NW_028022710.1:0-10912 GCF_054177405.1 Leptonychotes weddellii
AAAAAAAAAAAAAAGGCAAAATGGACAAGCCATAGATCTTTGCCCCATTCCTGGCCCAGCAGTTTGCCTGCCCCTAATCTGAGGCTACCTCCTTCCCGTAGGGTATTTTAAAAAGCCCAAGAAAACCTCATTGGCACAATCTCTCTGGAACCAGGCTGGCCATGAGTTCGTTCTTTCATTGAACAAATATTTGTTGAGCATCTTGATAGGAGCCAAATGCAGTTCCCGCACTGGGGAGATAGCAGTGAAGGAGATGGACAAAAATGTCTGCCTTCATGGAGTTTATATTCTTATATAACAAAATAAATATAATAAAATGTAGAGCCTATCAGATGTGATAAGTGCTTAAATAGAGTGACAAATCATCCCAGACTTTCCTAGTTTTAAAACTGAAACTTCTCAGGGGCGCTTCGCTGGCTCAGTCAGGGGAGCATCCAACTCTTGATCTCGGGGTCGTGAGTTCAAGCCCCATGTTGGGTGTAAAGATCACTTAAATAAATAAAACTTAAAAAAAAAACACAGAAAGTTCTCAGGTCCCAGGAAACCCCTCAGTTCCAGGCAAACCACAATAGTTGATCACCCTAGTGGAAGAAAAGAATAAGAAAGGAAACAGGAAAATGGTGTGTGTGTGTGTGTGTGTGTGTGTGTGTTTAAGTAAGAAAGAGAGCCACATAGATATCGGAGGGAAGAGCATTTTGGGAGGAGGGGACAGCAAGTGCAAAGGTCCTGAGGTAGAAGCCTACCTGGCACATGCAGAGAACCATGAAGAGGTCAGTGTGGCTGGAGCAGAGTGGGCAGGGAGGAGATAAGAGGAGAAGACATCCGATAATCGCTAAACTAGGGGTGAGGTCGGGGGAGTCAGATGCTGGCCCCGCTGAGAGCTGAGTGAGCTGGAGAGTCATTGGGGTGGCATTGGGGGGGGACATCTGATTTGTTTTGACAGACTCCCTCCTGTCTCTTGTTGCAGTAGACTGAACGGGGTGAGGGTGGAAGCTGTTTTGAGGCTGGTGCGGCAATCCAGGTGAGAGAGGCGATGAGAAGGGACTGGATTCTGGATTTATCCTGAAGGTAGAGCAGAGACTCCCTTACCGAGTGAACATGGCGAGAGAGGAGGAAGGAGCCAAAGGTGACACTGAGCTAGGCCTCTGATCTGAGAGCGTGGAGGATGGAGCTGCTGCTGACAGAGACGAGGAAGCCCTGGGAGGGGCAGGTCGGGGAGCAGCAACACAGCAGGTCTCTGCCGTGGACAAGAGACAGCTGAGGCGGCTACTCATGGCCACGTCCAGCAAGTGGTCGGGCATCTGAGCCCCAGCACCAGGTCTGGGCTGGTAAGCATGGGAGCTGTCATCCCTGAGATGGGGTTCAAAGTGTGCGTGAAACAGGAGGAGACCCAAATACACCCTGCACATCCCATTTTTTAACTGTGCACATGCCGGAATTCTGAGCTTGCCCACCCAGCAACCTTCTGACCTATAATTACCATCCCGAGAATTTCCCCCAAGGAGACAGGCTAGCCAGTGTGGCAAGACTCCTGGGAGTCATTTACAAGAGTTCCCCCAAGTTGAGAACTGCATAAATATCCATCCAAATGAGGAGACCTAGGCCCATAAACTGACACCCATCCACAGGGACTCACACAGCAGGAGAGCTCACGGCTGTTGGACGAGAAGGCTTAAATCTTAATGTGCTGCCATAGGAAGACAGCCATGAGGTGTTAAGTGAGGAATAACAGCAGAAGGAGCTAACACTTCCTTTTTTTTTTTAGATTTTATTTATTTGAGAGAGAGAGAGTGAGAGCAAGAGCTGGGTGGGGGGTGGGGGGAGGGGGAGAGGGACAAGCAGACTCCCCTCTGAGCGCAGAATCCGCACGGGGCTCGATCTAGGACCCCCGGACCATGACCTGAGCCGAAGGCAGACACTTTACCGACCAAGCCACCCAGGCGCCCCAGGAGCTAACACTTCTGAGTACTCACTGTGTGCCAAGCACTGTACTAAGGCCTTGGAGGAGATTATTTCATTTGATTCCTGATCACGTTAGAAGTAGAGAGTATATTCAGATCCTCATTCGACAGATGAGGAAACCGAGGCACTGCTAGTTGAGTAACTTGTTTGTGGTCACATAACATGGGGTAGAAGGGGCAGCCTTCCAAGCCACTGTGTGGTGGAACATTCTGGTCCTGCTTGGATGAAGACAGTTTATATCTGCACCATCTAAGGGGCTACCCAACACACTTTAGGAGGGGTTGGTTTGCTTTCTTCTTTAGATGCTTCTGTGGTGTCTGAATTTTTTTTTCAATAGCGTATATTACTTCCGTAATCCCAAGAACAAAGGTGCCTTCCCATGTTAAGGGGAAAAGAAAGGAAGGACCAAAGGAAGACTCACCTGCTCTGTCCTCCTTCTCCAGGGGCCCGACCTGTTACTGAGCAGGGTTGCTAAGGCATCAGTGCCAGGGCCCAGAGGCTGCGAGCCCCAGTGGCAACAGGGAAACGCTACCTGGAAACACCCAGTGGGAATGGGGTCACTTGTTAGTCCAAGAATGAGTATGGAAACATGGAAACATAGAGGAGGGCCTGCACTTGGCAGAACTCGGGCTCCCACCAGAAAGCCAAGGACATGGACAGGGTGCCGTCCTCGAGGATCTTCTCCTGGGAGCTCAAATGGCCCAGTGGGACCCAGGGGAGCCCCTGATCTCTCTTGGCAGCTCCTCACCCTGGACTCACTCGCTCGCTGACACCGTGCGTCCCAGGCTCTGGTTATCAGGCAGCAAAGACTCTAAGGGCTTTGGATTTCTTCTATGAAAGGTCCCTACCTATAAAAAGCTGGAGGCTCCCTTAGGTGTCTGGCAGCTCTGGTGCCCATGCACCCCCACCCTGGAGGGGGAGCTCAGAGGGAGGAGGGGAGGCCGGCAGATGCCAGGGTGGGGGCGTCTCTGGAGGGCCGGGGGGACCCAGGCGCCCCTCATTCATTCATTTCTTGCGTATTCATCAGTGTTAGAGTATTTCATTATGCAGGGAGCAGCACACACCCAACATTTCATTTCATTCCGTAACGGCCTTTTGACATCATTTCAAGCAACCACATTTTACAGATGAGGAAGGTGAAGCTGAGCAAGGCTAAATGACTTGTCCCTGGTCACCCAGCCTATAAGGCAGGAATGAATTCAGATTCAGACCCGGGTCCCTGTGACGCCGCAGTCTGGCCCCAGCTGGCCCTAGGGGGCAGCACCTCCCAGCGGCTAGTGGGTCCGGGCCGCCGCACAGCTCCGCCACTGACCGGCGATGCGGTCTTGGGCAGGACTTCGCTGCTCTGTAGGGGCTTTCCCCACCCGTCAAAGAGGGATGAGCATGGTCCTACCTCTCTAGGGACTGGGGTGTCAACTGAATGAATATGTGGCCAGCCCTCAGCCCACACTACAGGCATTCAGGGCCATTAGCTCTCTCCCACGTGCGCCGCAATGCACCTATTTATGGAGGACCTGGGGATATAAAGTTGAAAAAAATCATAGTTCCTGCTCTAAGGGAGTTCAGTGTCTAGGTCATTAACATCACTTGGGAAGCTTTCAATAATACTCCCAATGCCCAGGCTGCACCTCAAGCCCAAATAAGAACCCTGAGTTTGGCTGGGGCCGGGGCATCAGAATTTCCGAGCTTGCTGGTGATTCCGATAGACTGCCCACTCCGAAAAGGCGAGACCAGTTCTTGAGCCTGTGAGCTCTGGCTCTGGTCCCTAAGGGATGGGGGTGGAGGGGGGTTAGGCCGAGTGGGGGTGTGGGAAGTGTCCTTCCTGTGGCGCTAAATGAGTTAGGTTTATTGAGGTGTTATTTACATATAGTAAAATCCACCCTTCATCGTATGGTTTTATGAGTTTTGACAAAAGTCCAGTCATGTAACCATCACCACAATGAGAACACAGAACAGCTCCAAGCACCCAGAAGTTTCCCCGTGCTGCCCCTTTGGAGTCACCCCTTCCCCTCACCCCCAGTCCCTGGCAACCGCTGACCTATAGTTCTGTCTTTTTCGGAATGGCACATGGATGGGACCGTACGGTACGTAGGCTTTTGGGTCTGGCTTCTTTTCAGAACCATGTATTTGAGACTCATTCCTGTTGCTGCATGAATCAGTGGTGCGTTCTTTTTCGTCGCTAACTCGTACGCCCCTCACATTTTGTTTACCCATTTACAGCTGCAGGACGTTTGGGTTATTTCCAGTTACTCCAGCAATTAGGAAAAACGCTGCTGGGAGTCACACACATTCATGCTCAGGTTTTTGTGTGAGCATACATTTTCATTTCTCTGGGGTAAATATCTACAATTGGATCACTGGGGGCGCCTGGGCGGCTCAGTCGGTTAAGTGTCTGCGTTTGGCTCAGGTCCTGATCCTAGGGTTCTGGGATCGAGACTCACTTCGCAACCTGCTCAGCAGGGAGTCTGCTTCTCCCTCTGACCCCCCTCCCTCTCATGCTGTCTGTCTCTCATTCTCTCTCTCTCAAATAAATAAATAAAATCTTTTAAAAAATTAAAATAAAAATAAAATTGGATCACTGGGCCACATGGTAAGCATATGATTAACTTTCTCAGAACCGGCCAGCCTGTCTTCCAGGGGGCTGTACCTTTTTGCATTCCCATCACCAGTAATGAGGGCCCCCCTTGCTCACACCCTTCCCAGCATTTGGCACAGTCAGGGTTTTGTTTGTTTTTAATTTTAGCCATTCTGGGGTGGGGATAGTGCTCACAATCTTTTTAAAGTTTATGAATATGTCAAAAATATCATGTTTTACACCTTTATCTTTTTTTTAAGTAAGCTCTTTGCTCAACGTGGAGCTTGAACTCACGACCCCGAGATCAAGAGTCACGTGCTCCACCGACTGAGCCAGCCAGGTGCCCCATGTTATACACCTTTAATCTATATAATTTTTATTTGTCAATTATACCTCAATAAAGCCGGGGGTGAGTTTATGAATGTAAAAAATACTAATAATAAGAGCCATTAATAGTAAATGTTTTGCAAACTCATAATCATTTAAGCACCTACTACGTGCCAGGTAGGATCCTAATCCTTCCAAAGTCCCAGGAGCAGCTGGTATGATCGGAAGGGTACCCATGAGGGTCTGAAAGGCTCAAATGCCAGCTCTGTTGTGGGCTTGCTGTGCGACCTCGGGAGGTCCCACATCACTCAATCTCTCTGAGCTTCCATTTGTTTATGGTAAATAGACTGAGCAATGCCCTCTTGCAGATTTGGTGTGAAAACCAAAGGAGAGAAAGCAGGGACACTCCTGGCTCACAGGAGGAGTTCAGTAGCGGGGAGTTGTTACAAGCCTTGTTCTTTTTTTTTTTTTTCTTTTTTTTTTTATTCTTATGTTAATCCCCATACATTACATCATTAGTTTTAGATGAAGTGTTCCATGATTCATTGTTTGTGCATAACACCCAGTGCTCCATGCAGAACGTGCCCTCCTCAATACCCACCACCAGGCTAACCCATCCTCCCACCCCCCTTCCCTCTAGAACCCTGTTTGTTTTTCAGAGTCCATTGTCTCTCATGGTTCGACAAGCCTTGTTCTTTATGTAGCTAAGTACCTGCAAAGTTTTGTTCCAGCAAGTCTGGTTGCTTCTACCTTCATATTCTAAACGGAGCCCCTCCTCACACGTCACACCACCACTCTGGTCGGAGCCACCACCTTCTCTCTGGAGGTGGGGGGTGGGGGTGCGGGGGTTCCTGCACTTGTGCCTGGTGGTTCTACTCCAAACAAAAGAGTTCTTCCCAGTTTGATCCCCCACCTCCACCACCCCCCTGTCCAGGGTCCAGGTCCCAGCCCTCCAGAGGCATCACGATTTGAAGTCCATCTGGTGTCTCCTTCCCACCACCCACCAGGAAACTCTTCCCCTGGATATCTGCATGCCACACCCCCCAACTTCACTCAGGTGCCTGCCTCACAGGACGGCTCCCTGTCCACCCGCCTTACCTAGAGCACCTTGCCACTTTGTCTCTTGCCACTGCTTCACTCCCTTAATCACACCGCCATTATACTGCTTGATCTGGTTTGCAGTAAGACTAGTATCTATCTCCACCACTAAAAATGTAAGTTCCTGGGGGCCCCTGGGTGGCTCATTTGGTTAAGTGACTGCCTTTGGCTCAGGTCATGATCCCAGGGTCCTGGGATTGAGCCCCACGTCAGGTTCCCTGCTCAGTGGGGAGCCTGGTGCTCCCCCTGCTTGTGCTCTCTCTCTGTCAAATAAATAAATAAAATCTTTTAGAAAAATAAATAAAAATAAAAATGGAAGTTCCTGGAGGGCAGGGACTTTGCTTCTCGTTCACACCATGTTTCCCAGCCTCTGGCCCATACGGAGTCCGTCCTCGGTCAAGTTCTAGGGACTGTTGGATGAATGGTGTGGCTCAGATGCAGCAAGGCAGTCACCGTCCTTATGAATCATTGCCATGGCTACACAGATTCGGTCCTAGAACCTTCATACCGGCCCTTGCCTACCACGGACCCTCTTTTATTCGTCTCTGTATCCCAGAACTCGGCATATGGCGAGTGCTCAAAAATTACCCTCTGGCCTGGATTCACACTAGCTCCATCAGGCCACCAACATGGCAGGTGCTGTTTTTCTTCCGTTGAGGTGACTGGAGGTCAAAGAGGTGAAATGGTGTGTGCAGGGTCATGTGGCACTTCTGTGGACTTTCTCAGGGACCAGAACGAGGGGCCCCTAACTCTGCGTGTGGCCTCACACCTTGGCCTTTTCCTTACTGCTGCCTGCCTCTACCCCATAGCTGGACCCCCGGACCCTGCTCCTTTTTGAAACTGGTCATGGTGGGTGCATTCACACCATGGAAATTGGCAAATTAGCCCCTCTTAAAAATGAACAACTCAGGGGTGCCTGGGTGGCTCAGTCGTTAAGCGTCTGCCTTCGGCTCAGGTCATGATCCCAGGGTCCTGGGATCGAGCCTCGTGTCAGGCTCTCTGCTCAGTGGGAGTCTGCTTCTCCTTCTCCCTCTGCTGCTCCCCCTGCTTGTGCGCTCTCTCTGTCAAATAAATAAATAAAATAAAATAAAAAAAGGAACAACTCATTTTTACCGTTGGACACCCAGGCTGGCATCCAGAGAAGACCGAGTGAAGCCACTTGTCCGTGCCTTGGGCTTACAACCCTCAGGGTGGCCCAGATGCCTGATCGTCTGTTTTCTCCCCAGCCTGGCTTCGCGCTCTGTCCCGGGCCACCTGCCAGCTGGCCTTGGGCCTAGGCAAACAACGAGCCTCTGCAGGTTGAAGGCCAAGGTGGGGGAGAAGACGCCTTCCTCCTGGCGCTCCTGGCCTGACCCTGGGTCTGCCTGGCCACCGGCTTCCCGCTCTCACTGTCTGAGCCGTGTGCAGACATGCTGCTGCCTCTGAGTTTTCTTTTCACCCTCTTCTCTCCACGATTCTCTTATTTCTCATCTTTGCCATTCTCCTCATGCCCCTCTTTGGGAGTAAAAATGAGAGCTGACTTTTTAAAGATTTTATTTATTTATTTATTTATTTATTTATTTATTTATTTATTTAAGAGAGAGAGAGCACGAGCAGAGGGGAGAGGGAGGAGCAGACTCCTCGCTGAGTGCAGAGCCCGACGTGGGGCTCGATCTCACGACCCTGAGATCATGACCTGAGCCCAAACCAAGAGTCAGAAGCTTAACTGACTGAGCCACCGAGGCATCCCAAGAGCTAAATTTTAAAGAGCACTTACTATGTGCTTTCCACGTATCAGCTCATATAATCCTCACACCAGCTCCATGGTACAGATGAGAGTAAGGAGGCACAGAGAGATTCAGCCACTCGCCCCACATCACACAGTAGGGGAGCAGAGCTGCCCCGAGATGCTCTGTGACCTCTCTGGGAAGCAGCAGTAAGCACATCAGACTTAGAATTTTAAAACACGGTGTTGAGGGGCACCTGGGTGGCTCAGTCAGTGAAGCATCTGCCTTCAGCTCAGGTCATGATCTCAGGGTCGTGGGATCAAGCCCTGCATCAGACTCCCTGTTCTGCACAGAGTCTGCTTATCCCTCTGCCCCTCTCCGTGCTCGTGTTCTCTCTCTCTCTCTCAGATGAATAAATAAATCTCTAAAAAAAGGGGCGCCTGGGTGGCTCTGTCGGTTAAGCATCTGCCTTTGGCTCAGGTTGTCATCCCAGGATCCTGGAATCAAGCCCCACATCGGGCTCCCTTTTGAGCAGGGAGCCTGCTTCTCCCTCTCCCTCTGCCCCTCCCCTTGTCCATACTCTCTCTCTCTCTCAAATAAATAAAATCTTTAAAATAAAAAAAAACCAGGGGCACCTGGGTGGCTCAGTTGTTAAGCGTCCGCCTTCGGCTCAGGTCATGATCCCAGGGTCCTGGGATTGAGCCCCGCATTGGGCTCCCTGCTCCGCAGGAAGCCTGCTTCTCCCTCTCCCACTCCCCCTGCTTGTGTTCCCTTTCTCGCTGTGTCTCTTCCTGTCAAATAAATAAATAAAATCTTTAAAAATAAATAAATAAAATAAAATAAAATAAAAACAAAAAAAAATGGTGTTGGGTCCTGGTTCTGTCACCCCCTTGTGACTTCAGCCTAGAGGCCCCAGCTTCCTTCCTCATTCATAAAATCAGATGACCAACACGTGCCCCATCCATTCATAGGCTTGTTTCGGGGTCAAAGTATACAGTGGGTGTAAAAGGGCTTCAAGACAGTAAAATGCTGAGTACATGAGTGGATGATTAGCATGTAGTTCTGCTTTCCAATTTTCATTTTCTCTTGCCTCTCAGAAGACTTCTCTGCCTCAGTGGTGCCAAAGTGTGTGGCACCCAGTTAGGCTCCTTCCCAGATATGGAGGCGCTTGGGAAGTGTGACTTCTCTTCCTCTCTTCTCCGCTGGGCTCCTATTTCCAAAGCTTTTCAGGAAGACTCACCACCTGTCCCCTTCTCCCACTACTGAGCACAGACTCAGAGGGTGGAGGGTTCGCCCTAGCAAGCTTCTTTTTTTTTAAGATTTTATTTATTTATTTATTTGAGAGAGAGAGAGAGAGAGCACGAGCAGGGGGAGGGGTAGAGGGAGAAGCAGGGAGCTGAGCAGGGAGCCCAAAGCAGGGCTCATCCCCAGGACCCCAAGATCATGAATTGAGCCGAAGACAGATGCTTAACCAACTGAGCCACCCAGGCGCCCCACCCTAGCAGGCTTCTAATGCTCGGATCCAGACCAGCACTGGAATTAAATCCACAAATACATCTTAGACATTATAGTAGGAACCAATCAGAAATTATGCTTCATTTTCTAGAAACTGGAATAAGGAATCTTTTCAGAAACACATCTACTTTTATGGAACAAGGCAATAAATCCTGGTCTGACTTGATTTGTCTTTTTAAAAAATTATTTTAAAAATATATTTAATATTTTTTCATGAGAAGACATCACTCTATTGGAAATATAACTTAAAGGAAAGTGCACAGATCTTAAGTGTACAGATGGATGACTTTCCATGTTTGCTCACCCACATCACCACCACTCAGACCAAGACCCAGGGCATTTCCAGCACCCCAGAGGTCTGCCTCATGCCCCCCACCTCAGGCAATACATGCTCCCACAGTATTAATTTATTTTTGGTACAAAATTCAAAAGGGACAAAGGATAAGCTGAAAAACCTCCCTCCCATCCTGCTGTCAGACACCAGTTTTTTTCTCCAAAGAGTCAATATTACTGGTTTCTTACAGATACTTCCAAAGAAAAGAGACAGGTGCACCCACACACAAACGCACAAAGTTATGTTGTTATATTATGTTATCTTGTACGTGTATTCTCTCCTTTTTATACAAAGATTACTTAACTATGCAATTGTTGTGCACCTTGTGTTTTGTTTTTTTACTTAACAATACATCTTAAGACACTAGAATCATTTTAGAGACTCCTGGGTGGCTCAGTGAGAGACCAAAAAAAAAGAAGTGACTAAAATTTGGAAGGTAAACTGTGGTATATCTCAAAGGCCTAAATTGCTGGAGCTTATTAGTTTGGGGTGCATAAAAGGGAAAAGAAATATTTTGTACTTTCAGATGCATTAAGCAGTTTTCCTGGGAAATTGGTCAAGAGAATCCACTGGTGGTGTACGAACTTCCCCGGGGGAGGGCAAGTCGGCCGTGCCAGAAGGCAGCTGAGGGGACTGGGCTGGGCTGCGAGTTCCAGGAAGCAAAGTAGGGCACAGTCAGGAGCGGGAAGTCTAAAAGATAATCCAAATCAAAGTCTTCAGATGCATCAGCAAGGCCAAAGAGCATGAACAGGGCCCCAAACCAAGACACAGCCAACGGGCAGAGCTTCGGGGCTGGACCGGCTGAGAACGGAGTTAGGAACGAGCTGGCAGGCACCAGGTTGTTGTCAAGAGCCGATCAAAGTTCCCTGGTGTCTGGATGCCCGTGCGCAGTGTGCCGACCCCCGCCGATGGACTTTGCGGAGCATCGTTACAATAATGGCCCCCGACAGAAATTAGCCCCACCCCTGTGCGCATGCCCCTTTGCAACGTGACTGTGCCGCTTCCGCCGTCACAGGTGGAATCCACGGCACCTCCCCTTGAGTCAGGGTTGGCCTTGCGACTTTGCTTTGACCAATAGGATGTGGTGGGGCTGATGTACAGCCTCTGAGGCAGGGGGGTCTTGCTTTCTCTCTTTTGGAATGTTCTTTTCCTCTCCTCTCCTCTCCTTCTTCTTTTCCCTTCCTTCCTTCCTTCCTTCCTTCCCTCCCTCCCTCCCTCCCTCCCTCCTTCCTTCCTTCCTTCCTTCCTTCTTTTCTTTCTTACTTTTTCTTTCTTTCTCTTTCTTTCTTTCTTCTTTCTCTCCTTTCTTTTCTTTCTTTCTTTCCTTCCTTTCTCTCTTTCTTTCTTTCCTTTCTTTTCTTTCTTTCTTTCTTTCCTTCCTTTCTCCCTTTCTTT
>NW_028022711.1:0-654 GCF_054177405.1 Leptonychotes weddellii
CAGCTGAGCCCATGTCCCTGCAGCTGAGCCCATGACCACGCAGCTGAGCCCGTGTCCACGCCCATCTACACAGCTGAGCCCTTGTCCATGCAGCTGATCCCGTGACCACACAGCTGAGCCCATGTCCCTGCAGCTGAGCCCGTGACCACGCAGCTGAGCCCGTGTCCACGCCCATCTACACAGCTGAGCCTGTGTCCATGCAGCTGATCCCATGACCACACAGCTGAGTCCATGTCCCTGCAGCTGATCCCGTGACCACGCACACATTACTGCCTTTCCATGGCAGGCAAGAGCCAGCACCTCACAAACCTCACCTCCTGTACAGCTGTTTCTCCCCCACAGTAAAACGGCTTTATTGTTCTGTTCTGGTGGCTAATTAAAAAAATTTTTTGTATAAAAGTTTTAGCAAAGCTTTAAGGTACAAGAAAGGAAAGTCACCAGAAACCCGTAACCCTATGGCAAGCAGGTCGATGACCATCGTTCGTGCATCAGTGTTCGTGCGCACACATATTGTTATGTAAACAGGATGGCGTCACACATGAAGACTTCATCCCAGCGGCAGTATCCTCCCAGAAAGCCTGTGCTCGGCTCCTGGTCCCCCTCCCGCACCCCCGCCTGCGCCCCAGATCATCAGCATGGCCTCGGCCATGTCCT
>NW_028022712.1:0-654 GCF_054177405.1 Leptonychotes weddellii
AAATCTGCTAGGCAGACGGTGGTTGGGCGAGAGGTGCTGGGAGCCTCCCTCCTACTTGCTGCCATGTCCTCCATCCATCTGCGGGCTGTTGTGCCCTAGTCCCGTCTGTCCAGGCTGGCCTGAACCAGAGAAACTCCAGGCTTCTCCGTTTTCAGCTACCATCTCCCCCCTGAACAGTGATCACGGAACTGAGGACTGACTGAGTGGGGAGAAGGGTCAAGGCTGAAAGCATACATACACCCACATGGTTGAAGCAGGAGCATTCCCATTCTTAAAATGTGACCCAGCCCCTTGTAGAGAGTTCTTGTGTCTAAGACTGCACAGACTGGGCATCTGATCAATTGTGGCCAGGGACAAAGATACTATAATTGGTCCACCCTAAGACAAGCTCCCACCCCAGACCAAGAGCAGCCATGTGGATTAGAGTAGGAAACAGGGCATCTAAGATGAAGAGGGGAGGAAATGCTGGGTAGATGATCTTGCCGGTGCCCCATACATGTCCCAGACAAGGCAGGATTAGGTAATGGCAAAGAAGAGGACTTAATGAGAAGACTACAGCAAAAGCTGTAAAGGGTGGTGAGATATACGATAGCAAGATGAGGAAGAACTGAGGAAATGGGCAGGAAGAAACCTGGGTAAGGCCTATCCTCAGTC
>NW_028022713.1:0-654 GCF_054177405.1 Leptonychotes weddellii
TGAATAATGCTGCAATGAACATGGGTGTGCAAATATCTCTTTCAGGGTCTTGACTTAAATTCTTTTGGGTATATACCCAGAAGTAGAATTGCAGGATCATTTAATTCATTCATGTTTTTGTTTATTTTTATTTTTTAGCTTTATTGCAGTCTAGTTGACAAGTACAACTGTAAGATATTTAAGGTGTACAGCATGATGACTGAATATACATATACATTGTGAAAGGATTCTCCCCAGTGAGGTAATTAACACACCCATCACCTCACATATTTATCTTTTTAAAAACTATTTTGGTGAGAACATTTCAGTTCTACTCTGTTAGCAAATTTTAATTATACAATACAGTGTTAGTAACTATAGTCATCAGCTTATATATTAGATCCTCAGAATTTATTAATTTTATAACCAAAAATTTATACACTTTTACCAACTTCATCCTGTTTCCTGCAACCCCTTTTCTTTTTTTTAATTTTCTTTTTTTTTATTATGTTCTGTTAGTCACCGTACATTACATCATTAGTTTTTGTAGTGTTCCATGATTCACTGTTTTCATGTAACACCCAGTGCTCCATGCTGTACATGCCCTCCTTAATACCCATCACTGGGCTAACCCATCCCCCCACCCCCTCCCCTCTAAAACCCTCAGTTTGGTTC
>NW_028022714.1:0-654 GCF_054177405.1 Leptonychotes weddellii
GGAGCCCGATGTGGGACTCGATCCCAGGACTCTGGGATCATGACCTGAGCCAAAGCTAGACGCTTAACGACTGAGCCACCCAGGCGCCCCGCAACTGTATATTTTAACTTCTAACTACTTTTGTCTCATTTATCCAAAAATATACCAATGCCTTATTTCACATTACTATTTGCTGGCAACAGTACTTGTTCTCCTGTGCAGTTATCTTATTTTTTTTTTATTTTATTTTATTTATTTTATTTTTTTTAAAGATTTTATTTATTTGACAGAGAGAGAGATCGTGAGAGCAGGAACACAAGCAGGGGGAGTGGGAGGGGGAGAAGCAGGCTTCCCGCCGAGCAGGGAGCCCGATGTGGGACTCGATCCCAGGACCCCGGGATCATGACCTGAGCCGAAGGCAAACGCTTAATGACTGAGCCACCCAGGCACCCCAACTTTTCAATATTTTCGACACAAATATGCGACATATATCTGAGAGAGGACCTGTATCAAAATATACAAGTATACTTAAACCTTAACAACAACAATTTTTTTTAAGTGGCGAAAGTTTAGAACACATATCATACTAAATAGGATGTACAGATGGCAAACAAGCCACAAAACCATTTGTCATCAGGGAAACATTAAACAATAAGGTATTACTATGCACCTAAC
>NW_028022715.1:0-654 GCF_054177405.1 Leptonychotes weddellii
AAGAAAGGTGATTTGTCATAGAAACAAATAGAAAGTTTGAATGGAAAAAAAAATCTGAATGAGAAAAACTGAAATAATTAAAGTGCTGAAGAAAACATAAGTGAATGATAATGTGACCTTATGGTAATAATGGAGTATCTAGGTATGACATCAAAAATGTAAATTTTAAGGGAAAGTGTTTATACATTTGACAGTAAAAAAATTTTAAATTTCCATTTGGTGAAATGGTTAAAAACAAAAAATACCCTAAGAAAACTGTGCTTTGTGCTCTTTTCCTCTCCATGAAATGTTCTTCTGTCCTTCTTTACCTGGCTCACTCTCTTGTACTCTTCTGATCTCAATTTAAGCCTTATGTCCATGGGTTGTCTTCCCTGATGCCCTGATGCACTGACTCTCTCAGCTCTTCTGCCATACTTTCTCTACCAGGGAATCATTTATTAACCACATCCTAGGTAACGTTGTTAGTGGCCATCTTTTTTGCTAGACTTGGGGCACAAGAGGGAAGAAGCCATGTTTTATACTCACAGTGCTATCTGCCACTCCTAACACATATTACCTAGTATACAGTAGGTCCTCCATAAATATTATTGGCCATTGAAATGAATGAGTGTTTTGAGAGCTCATTATGACCTAGTAGATGAAGGATAGGAACCC
>NW_028022716.1:0-654 GCF_054177405.1 Leptonychotes weddellii
CTTATTTTTGTGCGAAGTGCAGACTGAAGATGCAACAGTGTTTCCAAATAGTTGACAAACTGTCCTGCTATTGTTTGTTAAATAGTCCCCACTTTTCCCCCCTACTTCCAAAGCTGTTTTTTTTAATACATTGGATCATTTACACTGGGATGCAACTCTAGATTTGCCTTTTATATCCACCACCAGTACCACATTCTTTTGATAAGTGTGCTCTCTGGAACATTTTGACACACAGCAGAGAAAGTCCTCTTTAACTTTCTACACAATTACCTTGGCAGGTATTTCTAGTTTATTCTTGCAGGCCAATTTTTAAAACTCTATCATAACATGACATGATTTTGATTGGAATTGCATTAAAACTGTAAATTACTTTGAGAAGATTCACATCTTTATGGTATTCAGTTTTTTAAAATCTAATACCATGCCTCTACATTTATTAATCTTTACTTCTCTGTTTTTGCTTTTATTTTTTAAGATTTTATTTATTTGACAGAGAGAAAGAGAGAGAGTATAAGCAGAGAGAGGGGCAGAGAGAGAGGGAGAAGCAGGCTCCCCGCTGAGCAGGGAGCCAGATGTGGGGATGTGGGACTTGATCCCAGGACCCTGAGATCATGACCTAAGCTGAAGACAGATGCTTAACCAACTGGCCACCAA
>NW_028022717.1:0-654 GCF_054177405.1 Leptonychotes weddellii
AAAAAAAAAAAAAAGAAGTGAGTCACTAAGTCCAGCCCATACTCAAGGAGAGGGAAATTAAGTTCCATCTCTTGAAAAGAAAATGATTTGTGGAATTTTAAATCCACCACAATTAGCTATTCTTAATTACCATAGCAGACTTGGAAACTTGGGTTGCCTTCCAAGGGAAATTTGTGTTTGACAAATGAACACACACGTAGGCAATGAATGAATCTCAAGTGACAGATCATTGGGCATTTAAGTAGAGTAGCTGTCTTTGAAAAGGAGAGACTTCCAGGGTCCATCGAATGATATCATACCTCCCACTTGCACACCAGCAGTCCACCCCTGCCCCCCAAATTCTTTTGGTCTACCAAAGAAGCCCTAGAATCTGTATTGAGAAGCTCAGCAGGTGCATGTGATGTGCAGTCGGGTTTGGGAGCCCCTGGTGTAAGCAGTTTTTTCACCCTTCCTAAACACACACACACACACACACACAACTTCTGATTCTGTTTTGCTTGATCTTCTAACTTCCTGACTTCCCACACCAAATCCAGTCCCCTTCAGGCTGCATTTCTGGTTTGTTGGGCCTTGGTTTTAGCTTTGCTTACTTTCTTGCCACCCGCTCAAAGGAACCCCACAGCTCCTGACTAGCCCAGCTTCTGCCCACAACCC
>NW_028022718.1:0-654 GCF_054177405.1 Leptonychotes weddellii
TTTATTAGGATAATGTCAATATCCATAATGATGATGATGATTTCTTTTATCACTTGCTAAATGCCAGGCACTGTGCTTATCATTTTGCATGAGTCACCATGTCTCAGCTCCACAGTAATCCTATGAAAAAGACTTTTTTTTTTTTTAAGTAATCTCTATGCCCAACATGGGGCTTGAACTAACAACCCTGGGATTAAGAGTTACATGCTCTGACTGTGCCAGACAGGTGCCCCTGAAAAAAACTCTTGTTCCAATTTATAGATGAGAAAAATTGAGGCTGAGAGCCTAGCTAGTTTATCCAGTGACCCAAGGAGGCATGGGCAGAGGTGAGATTTGGATCCAGGCAGAGTTTGACTCTGGAGCTGGGGAATTAACCAACAAAGGGATACCATTTCTCAAGGGGTTAATACAGGGCACTTTGGGAAGGCGTCTGCAGAGAAAACAGCATCATGGAGACAAGGTCATAGTCATCCAAATGCTGCTGAGAGCCAGGATGCTGTGATCCGTCGACCATGGGAGATCTTCCTAGCATTCTTTCAGAATAAGAAAGCACTTAGCAGACAAAAAGTAGTAAAAACATACAGAATGACTGAATGAGAGAACTAAGAAAAGTGTGTATGTGTGGAGATGAGAGACAGAGCCAGAGCCAGAACA
>NW_028022719.1:0-654 GCF_054177405.1 Leptonychotes weddellii
GCTAGCCTCTCCCTCACCCGGAGAGTACACAACTTAGAGTAAGAAACATATATGTCTTGGTTCTTCTGGGCTGCTATTAAAAAATACCTCAGGAATGTATTCCTCACACTTCTGGAGGCTGGAATTCTGAGATCAAGGTTCTAGCATGGCCGGGTTGCAGTGAGGACCATCTTCTGGGCTGCAGACTGCACACTTCTTGCTGTGTCCTCACAGGAAAGAAAGGGATAGAGAGCTCTCGGGGCCTCTTTTTTTTTTTCCTTTAAAGATTTATTTATTTATTAGAGGGAAAGGGAGAGAGAGAATCCCAAGCAGATTGTCCACTGAATGTGGAGCCCAACTCAGGGCTCAATGCGGGGCTTGATCTCACTATCCTGACCTGAACCAAAATCAAGAGTCAGAGACTTAACTGACTGATCACCCAGGTGCCCCTCTGAGGCCTCTTTTATAGCAGCATCAATCCCATTCTCGAGGGTTCCACTCTTCTGACCTAATCACTTCCCACCTCCTACTACCACTACAGTGGGAATTAGGATTTAATGTATGGATTTGGGGGGGCACAAACATTTAGACCATAGCAACATACTTCAGAGAATTCACTAGTGTGGTGTTTTTCACACTCAGCTTATCAGAGCCGTGGTGATTCCAGAGAGGAGC
>NW_028022720.1:0-654 GCF_054177405.1 Leptonychotes weddellii
TCTCTTAATCTGAACTTCAGTTTTCAACAGCAAAAGAAGAGCGGTAACTGATCCATTATTAAAAAAATGCATATGAAGAGCTCAAAAAGCATTCATCTACCCTCCTCCTCCATGCACTCCTTTTCATCAAGTAAACTGTATAAAATTTATTTATGAACTGTTGATCCTATTTTGGCAAACAATTTCTAATGGAAACATTCTTGGGAATGGTATATAATATGGCAAAATATATAGACAGGAAAATATTTACATGATGTGTATATGTATAGAAAACAGAAGTTTGTCTAGATTAATTGAAGGAGTTATTCTACTTTTCCTAATAAAATTGCAAACAGTACAAACAAAAGTCATCTCCAAACTTAATTCTTACAGAAAAAGTTGGTTGGAATTCTGCTTTCAAGTGCAGAATTTGATGTTCAAAGACCCCTTACAATTAAAGAGTGTCTTTTCTGTGACCATCTTGTTCATTAGAACACTTCGAAGGACTTGAGGTCCCCTGAAGGGACCACTGAGATGATCTAAACTAATCTTCAAAAATCCCTAGTCCCCTAACCCTTAGAAAAGCTAGTTTCTTTTTTTTTTCTTTTTTTTCTTTTTTTTTTTATTCTTATGTTAATCCCCATACATTACATCATTAGTTCTAGATGAAGTGTT
>NW_028022721.1:0-10909 GCF_054177405.1 Leptonychotes weddellii
GCCAACATCTGTCGTTTCCCAACTTCTGAATGGTTGCTGTTTTAAGTCCGTAAGGTTTTAGGGTGGGTGGTTCTGCAGCAAAGACTAACTGATTTAGAAATAGATACCTAGACGTGGGCAGTTTTCATGCAGAAAGCTAGCGTGTGGTTTAGGGTCGTTCAGACTGGGCAACAGGTGAGAAAGCAGTTATCAAAGTCTTATAAAATGCTGAAAAATGTTTGTAGGGTCTGGAGGAGTGCTGAGGAAACGGCATTTGGAAGTTAGGAAACGGTTGATGCATAACAAACTGTCATCAGAGTTAAGAGAAAACTCTTCCTAATGAATTTGCAGATCCGGCTACAGAGATTACTGGGAAGGAGGAGGAAGTGTTGACTGGCTTCTTTTAGTAGCGGATGGTAAGGGCCAGGAAGGGGGAGAGGAGGTAAAGAACTACTCTCTTTGTAACTGGAATTTTGAGGAACTGGAATGTAACCAAGCCTTTCCGAGTTGGAAAATAAAACTATTTCACACCTTTAAAAAAAATTATTTATTTATTTGAGAGAGAGAGCAAGCAGGGGGAGGGGCCATGGGAGAAAGAGATGAGCAGACTCTCCGCTGAGTGGGGAGCCCAATGCAGGGCTCCATCCCAGAACCCTGAGATCATGACCTGAGCTAAAATCAAGAGTGGGATGCTTAACTGAGTCACCCAGATGCCCCTCACACCTTTTCTTTTTTTTTTTTTTTAAGTAAGAAATGACCTCTGATTAAACATCAAATCAAGGATGTGGCTATAAAATTTTTGCCTTAATATCTCTAAAAGACTGAAAGTGATACTTAATAGAGCTTCTCA
The DNA here is from genome assembly GCF_054177405.1 of Leptonychotes weddellii. Lineage (NCBI taxonomy): Eukaryota > Metazoa > Chordata > Mammalia > Carnivora > Phocidae > Leptonychotes > Leptonychotes weddellii. The sequence continues at coordinate 830 of NW_028022721.1, forward strand.
GCTAGACAAAGCTGCTTTTCAGAATCGTTATTTCATCTTCCTACTGAAGCCTAATCTCAAAACAGCCCTGAAAATCTCATGTGAGTAGACTAGTGTGAGTCTCAAGAAGGACTTATGAATGTGGATTTTGACTAAGAAAGTGAATGTAACGTGATACATAACCAACCCAAAAAGGCTTTAAGAGAGCTATACAATCTAAGATTAAAGGAAATGGGGAGCTTCTTCTCAACCCCCATTTTTCTTTGAGTAAGAAGCAGCTTGAGAAACCCTCTCAAGTATGAATTTTTTTTTTTGAAGGTAAGAGGTGCTCTCTCAGAGGTTAGAGAGCAGAATATTGAGGGTGGAACAAAGAACAGAGGAGTCTAAGGAACCGACCCCACTGAGCACGACCAGAGCAGGGGCCTGATGACTTGTACCTGGTTGTATGTTATGATTTCTCTAAACCAGTGCCGATTCTTTTGCTTCCATCTCTTCCCTTTTTTTGAATGGAAGCATCTATTACAGTTTTTTTTTTCTTCCTCTCTCACCACCATAGGATAGGTATTTGGGGGTAAAACAACTTGTCCTTTTAGTTCTTATGTCTCCGTATCAATGAGAATCACAGTTAAGGAGCTGCACTCAATGCAGATTTCAAGATGAGAACTTTGAGACTAATGCCATGATTGAATGATCCATTGGGACTCTTCTGAGGAGGTTAATATGTTTTGCAGGTTAGAAGGGCATGAATCATTGGGACCAGAGGGAAAACTGTGGTAAGCCCCTTGTTCATTATGACTCTTGGTATGTATATGCCCTTGGGTAGTCTCCTTCCCACACTGACTCTGGGCTTGGCCATTTGCCTTGTTTTCACCAGTGGAACATGGGAACATAAGATGCAGACAGTCACCTTATGCATTGAGATTTGCTCTATCTTGCTGCTGGGGACTTCTACCCATGTGAAGAAACCCAAGCTAGCCTGATGGAGACCTGTGGTCCCGCTGAAAGCTACACATGCCAGATCAGTGAATCTTGAACAATCCATCCCCAGTTGATCATCTAGGGAACTAAAAGTGCATTGGTGATCTTAGGGGCCAAGTGAAAGAACTGCCCAGCCCACGTGGCTGACCCACAGTTTCCTGAGAATAAAATCATTGTTTTAAGCCACTAGGTTTGGGGGCAGTTTTTTTCTGAGCAAAAGCGTGTACAGCTTCTCTGAAGCAAAGATATTTAAACTGAAATATGAAGGTTCAGCAGAGATTCGTGAGGCAACGGGGAGGATGAGCAATCTTCCAGGTAGAGGGAATCGCAGAGATGAAGGAGAGCCTATATGGTGAGTTTGAGTGGCTGAAAGCATGTCCCAGTGGCCAGAAAAGAAGAGTGACAATAGTATGAAACAAGGGTGCTGGTGAGTCTGAGCTTGACTCTCCACTGTGGTTTGAACTTCAGTCTTTCCCACATTTTTGCATGCTTGGGCCCAGACCGAAGAGGCACTAAGCTACCTGGAAAACTCATCATGATGATGGCAGAGGTGCAAGACAGAAACCTCACTACACAAGCACATTTCTGTTTACATTTCATTGGTGAATATCCCATTGGCCAAGGCAAGTCACAGGGATGAGCCTAAAATCAAGAGCAGGAAGTACATTCTGATCACCTAAATTTATGGGGACCTACATATGGCCAAAGCAAGTCACACTATTCATAGCAGTACTATTCAGTAGGCAAAAAGTGGAAATAATCCAAATGCCTGGATAATCACTAACTGGTGAATAGATTTTAAAAATGCATATCCAGGGGTATCTGGCTGGCTCAGGTGGTAGAGCATGCCACCCTTGATCTCAGAGGGTCATGAGTTTGAGCCCCACATTGGATGTAGAGATTTAAAAATGCATATCCATACAATAGGATACTTTTTTGACAATAAAAAGGAACAAAGTACTGATACATGTTATAATATGGATGAACCTCACAGACATTATGCTAAGTGAAAGAATCCAGACACAAAAAACTGCATATTGAATTTCTAGAAAAGACAGATCTGTAGAGACAAAGTATATCAGTGGTTGCTTGGCACTAAAGGGTGAGAGTAGAGATTTACCGCAAAGGGACACGAGGTTGATGAAAATGTTCTAAAACTGGATGTGGTTGATGACTGTAGATCTACAGATCTACAAATTAATACATTAATTTGCTAAAAATCATTGAACCGTTCACTTATAATAAGTGAATCTTGTAGTTTGTAAATCATATCCCAATTCTGGCACTAAAATGTGTAACTAATGGAATGAATGATACCTTAGCATTATGCTTATAACAATGTAACATTTCCAAAGGCATAATTAAATGACTTTATACAATGTGGAAATAGTTGCAAAACTCTGACTACTGTCTCTTTAAGCAATGGCAGAGGTTAAATTTTTTTGTTCAAATGTATTTTACCGAATTTTAGAATTTTCATTAGTTATTCAACTTTGGCTGTAAATAATAAACATTTTCGTATTTTGTCCTTGGAACTACTGCATTTTAAGTTAGTGCATGTGGTATTTTAAAAAAATTGGCACCCATTAAAGCAGCTGCAATTAAGCATGCTCTATTTATTGGCTTTTCATATAATATGTACAACAGAAACATGCTCTTATAAACAGGTCAAGAACTATAAAATTTTACTAATTGCTGGAATTTGTTCTGTTTGGAATAAAAATGGATGTAACAATCAGAATAGCTATTCAAGGGGTAATAGAAACAGGAAGGAGGGACCTCTGTTATTAGCTAATCTAGCAATTATCCCCAAATCGGAGCTTGTATTCATCATGAATATCAACTGAGTTTGTTGAGGAGGGGCAGCTGGAGATGTGCAAAGAGCTGCCTAACTCTAATGCAAAGTTCCTTTGGTTAGGAGAATGCACTAACATTAATCCACAAGCTGTAGGATGAACTGAATTCTCTAAGTGGAAAATGCCTACTTCTATCAGAGGCCAACGGCAATTTCACTACACTTCCTCTTGAAACACATGGAGAATGTGCCCACGATGACATCATCCCATTTACGAATCCTCGAAATTATTGTTTACAACTTAGGCATCTGTCCTGAAAGTGGGTGACTCTGCCTGAGATCCTGGTGGAGAGTAAGCTTAGGAAAGTGTTTCTCTCTACATTCTCTTTCTAGTAAGAGGCCAGAGAGGGAGTTACAAAATGAAAAAGGAACACAGCAAGAATTGTACGTCACAGCTTACAAAACGTTGTCACAGGCATTGTCTCTGAGTTAATATTCATTCCACAAGTATTCATCAAGAACTTTTATAATCCCCATGTGTTTGACCAGGTGCTCTACTCCTCTCACTGAAACTAGAGCCTTTGGAAGGATTCTGGTGCAAGTCCTTATGGAGTTCATGTAAGCATTTGGTTCTCAGTTCTGTAAGGTCTGCATCATCACAATCATTCAAGGGGGGTCGGGAACTTTAGGTGCTTATTGTTTAATGACTTTCCTGGTGTTGCAAATGTGTGGGGAGGTAGGCCTAATCAAATACTGATAGTGTTTGTTTGTTTGTTTGTTTCCAAAACCTTCAAAGTCCTCATCTAGGAGGAGATTTAACAACATACATATCTTGAATGTGAATGAGAAATTCCTCTCTGGACCCCTCTTCAGTCACCATCTACTACCCCATTTCTCTTCTTCCTTTCCCAGCAAAATTTATTCAAAGAGTTTATATATTTAGTCTCCAGTTCTTCAATTTTTTTTTTCTTGGACCCACTTGATTTATGCTCACTTCCCAGTCACTCTACTAAGACTTCTTGCTGTGGTCAACAATGACCTGCCCGTTGCATGATTTAAATGGCCTCCTTGTTCATTCCGACCTTTCCATACATGCCCTGTCGAATTCTAAATCAGGTCATAATCCACCTGATGCAGAGTAAAAACAAACAATCTACTCCTTTCTCTCTGGTCTCATTTCCCATCACTCTTTCTGGCCTCATCCCCTGAGATCTCGTTGGCATCTTATTCCTTCTAAAATATGTCCAGAATCTTCCTCCTCTCCTTACAGGGCATTTCATGTTGCTGTTTTCTCTTCCTGAAATTTTCTTCTCCCTGTGATCCATGTTGATGACTCCACACTTTCTTGTTTAAATGTCAGAATCTCAGGGAAGATTTTCTTAATTCTCCTGTTTAATTCGGCAGCCCCTCTACCCACCAGCCACTCACTATTCGTCCTATCACATACACACATTATTTAATTAAGAAATCAAAGCTCTAGGAGGGTAAAGAACATTCTTACTGTTCTCATGGTTCGTGTAGTTCATGGTAAAAGTGAGTTTCAAGGCTCCAAACTTCTATTCATTGTAGAAGAAACATTGGATTAAGAAAGGAGGGCCATGTTTGAGACCCTACTTTTTCATTGGGTCTTTGGCATCTTAGGAAAGCCATGTCACTTTGTTCAGTCTACATGTCCTCATTTGTAAATGAGGGCAAAGCATGGCTATTGGTATCGTAAACATCCTCCTGTTCCTTGCAAAATTTTTAAGGTCGCAAATCTCTAAAGAGCTAAAGATAGTCCCATAACTGTCTAGTCCCTTCATGTAAGAAGTTGTGTTATCTTCATTTCCAACTCAGAACTTCTGGTAAGTCAATGTAGCTGATGATCACAGGGAGTAAACTACTTATCTCCACAGTTGGGTTTGACTAATTTCCCTTTTCTGGAGAAAACTGGAGAAGGAGGCCCCTGGAGTTGTCTCTAGCTCTGTGGTGAACTGCTAATTTGAAACCACAGGGTGCTCTTTGAGAAATTGCAGACTCACATCTGATAACCATTTTATGGGAATGTGCCTGGGCCTTTTAGCTGTGGTTCCCCACAAAATGCCATGATGAGTGACATGCTTCCAGCAGATGAAAGCTCCATGGGGGTCAGTGCCAGAGACCTCTGACTACATCACTTGGCATTTGCTGATTTCTGCCTATTTTCTGTATAAGTGAATGTCTCTGGGCTACACTCTCATTTGAATGTTGGTATTCCAGTGAAATTCACATGTGGTCAAATGGAAATGGTATCTCCAGAATGAGGTAAAGTACACCAAGAGAATTAGATTCTAGTGTTTAAGAAAAGTTACAGACAAGCTTTCCAACCACGGCCTTTCTTCATCTTTCTTTTTTTTTTTTTCTTTCATTCTAAAGGAAGAATATGATCTTTGCAAGATGTCAGCACTTCCATTAGCACTGGCTTCTGAATTTCTGCTCAGTTAAGGCAGGGAGGGAACTAAAGTCAGAATAAAAAGGGACAAAAAAATGAAATAATAGTTGTCAAACCCCAGGAACATAGTACACACTTAAAAAATACAGTATTCTCTTTGACAGGCAGGATAGGATGGTGAAGAGCCTATTCGGGAGCTGGACTACCTGGTTCAAATCATAGCTCTGTCACTTAGAAGCCCCAGGACTTGGGGCAAATGAATTCACTTCTGTGCTTCAGCTTTTGCATCTCTAAAATGGGGATTCTGATAGTACTGTAAAAGGTTCTTGTTAAGAGTACAAAGGCATCGGGGCACCGGGGTGGCTCAGTCATTAAGCGTCTGCCTTCGGCTCAGGTCATGATCCCGGGGTCCTCGGATGGAGCCCCGCATCGGGCTCTCTGCTCAGCGGGAAGCCTGCTTCTCCCTCTCCCACTCCCCCTGCTTGTGTCTCTCTCTGTCAAAAAAAAAAAAAAAAAAGAGTACAAAGGCATCTGAGATTAGAAAGTATTTGTGATTTCCCCAGGAGCACACGGCCTTCCATGATCCTCACTCCTAAAGCACCTGAAATTCTCACACAAGAGCCAAGAGATACGTGTATTCTCCATTTACTGAAGGCTTGCTCTGAGCCAAGTGATATGCTAGATGCTGAAGAAAGAGGATTAAAGAAGTACACCCTTTTGTCCTTCAGTGGGCTAAGGACACACATATACAAATAACCAACTATTGGAAGTCTAGTGCTTTTACAGAGGAAGCTTAGTAGCAGAAGATAAATTCTTTTTGCTTTTTCGGTGGAAATAATATCTGGGCTCTAGCTGAAAGAAAGAGTATGGATTGGGCAATTCAGAAGACAGTATGGAAGAAAAAGCACTAACAAGACAGAGATGGGAAAATACATGGTGTCTATGGGAGCGTATTTGTGAAAACACTGTCCTCTTCAGTAGGCCATGTGAATGTTGATCTCACCTATTATATTTAAAACCTCCTACTGGCAGAGGCCATTTCATCTCTGTATTTTCCAAGCAAATGTCTTACATATAAGTACAAGCAATGTTTGGTGAATTGGTTTGAATTGAAAATATGATTTAGATAATGAGTGCTATAGGATTTCAGAGGAAGGAGTGATTCATTCCATACTGGAAGTTTCATGGCGAAACCTTACTGGACTAGTGAAGGATCAAGACGGTTTTTTTGTTTTGTTTTGTTTTGTTTGTAAGTTGAATTTTGGTGAAAAGGAATCAAATTAGAGTAAAGAGAATGAGAAAATGCATTTCTAATCCCCCTTTGGGACTCTGGAGGCACATAATTAGAGAGGTGTATATACTAATTCTATATTATTCACCTTTTCTTTGGCCAACCATCTTTCCCTTCTCCTTGAAGATATCCAAGAGGGGCTCGCAATTAACTGTCCTATTCGCAGTCTACAGAGATGGACACACAGGGTTCAGGTTGGCCAGTCAGGATGTGACATCTATCTGGCCTCACTAAGTTGTCCTGAAAAGGGCAGGTGACTAGTCAGAATCCCTCTAAGATGATCTAATCAGTTCTACGAGAGAGAGAGAGTCTTTATTCTGGATCACGAACCATGTCAAACAATTTCCCACCAAATGGAAATAGTTTATACGATAGGAAGCCAATACATAAAGAATGAGAAGTCCTGCAACCATCATATAGGACCCCGTCTCCAAAGTTTTACAGTTTCCCAGTTACATTAGAGAATAATATCTTCTCCCCCACCTCTTTTCTTGTCAGCTTGGATTTTGTTCTTTGCACTTCCAAAAAAGAACTTCCTCCCTAATACAAGATGAGTGGCAGGGATTGAGATACCATCATTGGGGAACTACCTCCTAAGAATCAGTGGTTCAAATAACACATGGAAGTAAACTTTTTCAGGTCTGACCTTCAAAGCAATTAAGCAAAGAAGCCGGGATTGTACTCAGCACGACTAACAAATGAGAATGAGGTAGAATCTAATGTTGCTTCCATTTTATGAAAGATATTCTCAGATGGCCTCACAGCAGGACTTGAAAGTCCTACACACAAGCAATAACCTGTGAACACTGAATGTAGAGTCATAGTGTTTAGTGACCACCATCTGGTCTCATTAATTTCTCATTCATTTATAACCCAGCCCTTAATTTATTATTAGGTCAGTCCTTCAGCAAATGAACATATGACCAGTCTGAAGAGTATGGGAGAGACTGGGTACATTCTAAAGAATAGCAGAGCTAAAGGGTCCCTAGTACATCGGAAATTATCCCCTTCAATTCCTTGAAGTCTCCTGAAGCACACCTCTAGCTGATGTGTCTGCTAAGGACCGGTAAGACAATCGCTGTGTAATTCTTCCATGCTGTTAGTGATTCTGTGATGCCTGTCATCTTGTCAAAGGACTTCCACTGATTTCTAACTTCCTTCTGATCTTTTCCCTCCATTTCCTCCATAACATCTAGCCCATCTAACATTTCTATCTTTTACATATCTTTTTGTCAGCTATCATAACTTAAAAAAAAAGCATTCCACAGAATATAATGTAAGTGGAGAAAAGAAAGCTCACAGCAGAATGAACAACATGTGTTGCACATTGCAGAAGAATCTTCAATGCGTGTTAGCATCATTGGTGGAGACCTTTTGCCGCGTGGCTCCCCACCGCTCATTGCCCCAACTAACTCTCACTGAGAGCACAAAAAAATAAAATATATATTAGGAGCATCATGTCATGTGCTGAGATACTTACGCATAAATAAAACTATAGACACAAATAGATTTTAACTATTCAGTGCTGTGTGGAGAGGGATACAAGGGATATATGTGCTTCTATTGTAGGTGAAGGAAGTCCATGAAGAAAAACCTGGAGGTTGGCCGCCTCCTGCACTAACCATCGTGCCACTAAGCCAGTGCAATCCCACTTCTGGGTATCTCTCCAAAGGCAATGGAATCAATGTCTCCAAGAGCTATCTACATTCCCATGTTCATTGCAGCATTATTTACAATAGGCAAAATAGGGAAGCAACCTAAGTGTCTGTTGACAGATGAATGATTAAAGAAAATGTGATGGGCGCCTGGGTGACTCAGTTGGTTAAGCGACTGCCTTCGGCTCAGGTCATGATCCTGGAGTCCCTGGATCGAGTCCCGCATCGGGCTCCCTGCTCGGCAGGGAGTCTGCTTCTCCCTCTGACCCTCCCCCCTCTCATGTGCTCTCTCTCTCTCTCATTCTGTCTCAAATAAATAAATAAAAATCTTTAAAAAAAAAAAAAAAGAAAATGTGATGTATAAAAATGAATATACATATTATTCAGCCTTTAAAAAGAAAGAAATGGGGGCGCCTGGGTGGCTCAGTTGGTTAAGCGACTGCCTTCGGCTCAGGTCATGATCCTGGAGTCCCTGGATCGAGTCCCGCATCAGGCTTCCTGCTCGGCAGGGAGTCTGCTTCTTCCTCTGACCCTCTTCCCTCTCGTGCTCTCTGTCTCTCATTCTCTCTCAAATAAATAAATAAAAATCTTTAAATAAATAAATAAATAAATAAATAAAAAGAAAGAAATTCTGCCATTTGGAACAACATGGATGAACCAGGAGGACATTATGCGAAGTGAAATAAGCCAGACACAGAAACACAAATACTGCATGATCTCATTTATATGTAGAACCTAAAAAGGTCAAATTCATAAAAGCAGAGAGTAGAATGGTGGTTGCCAGAACCTGGGGTCCGGGGGGTGAGATGTTGTTCAAAGAGTACAAAGTTTCATTTATGCAGGATGAATAAGTTCTGGAGATCTAGTGTGCAACATTGTGACTGTAGTTAATAATCCTGTACTATGTTCTGTGTACTTGAAATTTGCTAAGAGTAGATCTTAAGTGTTCTCACCACACATACATACAAAATGGTAACTACGTGAGGTAGTGGATATGTTAATTAGCTTGATTGTGCTAATTACTTCGCATTGTACAGGTATATCAGAATATCACCTTGTATGCTTTATTTTGTTTTCATATCATTTTTATTTTTTAATTTTAGTCAAAGTATAGTTGACATACAATGTCAGATGCACAGCACAGTGATTCAACAATACATTACAACAGCACTCAGCAGTACACGTGGTCAACATCTGTCACCATGCAAAGTTCTTACAGTATTACTGACTATATTCCCTGTGCTGTAATTTTCATCCCCATGGCTTACTTGTTTTCCAACTGGAAGTTTGTACCTCTTATTTCCCTTCACCTGGTTTGCCCATCCCCCCACCTCCTTCCCCAGCAAATTGGCAACTGCCAATTTGTTCTCTGTTTGTGAGTCTATTTGGTTTTTTATTTGTTCATTTGTTTTTTAGGTTCCACATATAAGTGAAATCCTATAGTATCTGTCTTTCTCTGACTTATTTCACTTAGCATAATACACTCTAAGGGCCATTCATGTTGCTCATGACAAGATATCATTCCTTTTTATGGCGGAATAATATTCCATTGCATATATATACCACATCTTTTAAAAATATATACAATTTTTATTTCTCATTTGTCCTTCAGTAAAGCTGGGGAAGGGGAAGAGTACCTAGAGGCAGACAACAGGAAATTTTTATGGAAAACAGAAGCTAAGTTAAGATAGAGCAAAAGGTATATCCAGGAAAGGAAAGAAAAATATATTGGGAAAGACAGTTTAGAGGGAGAAAGTTTGGGGTTTACGTTGCCACCTGTTATGTTGGAAGGATCAGAGAAAATAATGGAAATTAGCCCTACTTGGCTAAATTAACTTCACTTCAAACACTCACTGTGCATATCCACAGCAACTGCAGCTATTTCTAAAATTTTCTCCAGTGATGTGTGGTGCACCATGCAGGAGAAAAGTTCAAGGCAGAGATTGCAACCTCAGCCTGCCCGATCTTCACA
>NW_028022722.1:0-654 GCF_054177405.1 Leptonychotes weddellii
AGGAGGGCACATTCTGCATGGAGCACTGGGTGTTATGCACAAACAATGAATCATGGAACACTTCATCTAAAACTAATGATGTAATGTATGGGGATTAACATAAGAATAAAAAAAAATAAAAAAATAAAATGATTGTATGGAAAAAAAAAAAGAGTTTCACTCTGGTAAAAAAAAAGAAAAATAAATTTGCAGTCACTAAAATGTCACCTAGTAAATTAGCTAACTTAGAGTTTTTAGATCACTGGAGTAACACCTGGCAAAGTTCTACTCCATACTATTAGAGTTGTTACTTTGGTCCCAATAGAATACAACTTAATAAATCTCTCCTTCTATCCTTTGAAAGATACTCCCTGCCAGGTATTCAATTACTCATAAGGGATAATTTAGATGCAGGATATAAAGATTGAGGGTGAGGCAAAGCTACATTGGTTCAATTTAGATCTTCAGTTTATCTCCCTCCCATTGCCAGCTAATTTTTTTAAATAAAGATCTGTAATGTAAATCTCATGTTTATATATGAAATAAAGATGAAATTGTTGAGGATTTCCTAGTAATAAATAGCATTATCTTAGTATTATAAATAGAAAGTCTAGATTTTTTTTTAAGTTGGAATTTCATTGCTGCCAAGATATAGCACTATATTTTGAATACCCC
>NW_028022723.1:0-654 GCF_054177405.1 Leptonychotes weddellii
CCAGCTAATATCTTTATAATTGTTGTTTTAAATTCTAGTTCAGACATTTCACTTATAACCATATTGATTAAATCCCTGGTAGTGGGTATTACCTCCTGTTCTTTCTTTTGGGGTGAATTTCCCTGTCTAGTCATTATTTCCAGAAAAGAAAGGAGGAAAAAAAAGGGGGAAAAAACCCAGCAAAAATAGCAGTAACAACAACAATAACAACAAAAACTTCAAGAAGTGTTTCTGGTACATGCTGTGTACACTCTGCTATTGTGTTTTGGCTGCTCTTTCCCACTAGGTCTTCTTCTACAAAGTTCCTCCTTGCTTGTAGTGCGGAGTGTTTGGACCTTTAAGTAGGTGTGCTTTGTTTGTCAAGATAAGCATCACATTTGCCATGTTCTCTCCCTCCAACTGTGCAGATTATTTCTTTAATTCTCGGATCGTCTTCCTAGTCGTTAAAAAGTAGTTGAATGTTGATCTAGCTATATGCGAAGGACAAGGCAAGTTCAGGGTCTCCCTGCTACTCTGCCATCTTCCCAAGTTCTGATATTACTTTCTTTTAAACTGCTAGGCACAAACCCATTTCATTCCTTTTCAAAGGTCTTGGAAAGCTGACTGCTAATCAATAGTTGAGAAATGAGAGAAAGGCTTGCCTGACTATTCCTT
>NW_028022724.1:0-654 GCF_054177405.1 Leptonychotes weddellii
AGATTAACATTTAAATCAGTAGACCTTGAGTAAAGCAGATTACCCTCCACAATGTGAGTGGGCCTTGTCCAATCAGTTGAAGATCTTAAAAGAAAAAGACTGAGGTCCCCTGAGCTACCTCATCATTTCTTCCCTGGATCTCCAGTCTACTGGTCTACCCTTCAGATTTCAGACTTGCCAGCTTCAATAATCATGTGAGCCAATCCTTAAAATAAATCTCTTTACACACACAGACACACACACACACAGGCTAATATAGGTCTTTTCCCATAATTTTATCAAGTAAGATGGCCAAATTCTATTTTACATTATCAAATCAGTTCCTGAAATCCTTCTGGAATCTTCTCTGAGTTCTATATGGTTTTCTAGGCTCTCTGTATTGACATAAAGAATGTATGAAGAGACCCATCTTTACCCCCAGCCTTGGCCAGAGATCTCAAGTAGCTGAATGGACCCCTTTCCTCCTTCCCTTTGCTACTTCACTTAGAAAGGGTGAATTTACCTACAAAAATGACTTCTCCCCCACAGTCTAGAGCTTGGGTTTTAGTTTCAGAGACAGGACGGGGAGTTTATCTGAAAAGCCAGCCAAGAGGCAAATGCTGCTACTCTCACTGTATGTGTGAAATTTTTGCACAGCTGCAGGCTTCAAGGAGT
>NW_028022725.1:0-654 GCF_054177405.1 Leptonychotes weddellii
ATGCAAATAATGAATCATTGAACACTACATCAAAAACTAATGATGTACTGTATGGTGACTAACATAACATAATTAATAAAAAAGAAAAAATGTCTTGCTAAATTATTTTTATTGGAATTGCATTAAATCCATTGATCATTTTGGAGACAACTGACATCTTTACTCTGTTGAATCTTCTGATCCATGAGCATTTTATGTCTCTCCATTTATTTTGGTCTTTTATCTGCATTTTCTAGTTTTCAGTATACAGATACTATATAGTTTTTGTGTTATTTATACCTAAGTATTTCATGGGGGTGCTTTACAATTTTTTTTTAAATTTTGGTTTCTAAAGGCTCACTGCTAGCACATAAAAATATGATTGGTCTTTGGGGCACCTGGGTGGCTCAGTCCGTTGAGTGTCTGCCTTCAGCTCAGGTCACGGTCCTGGGGTCCTGGGATCAAGTCCCGTGTCGGGTTCCCTGCTCAGTGGGGAGTCTGCCTCTCCCTCTCTCTCTCTGCCCCTACCCCCACTCATGCTCTCTCTCTCTTTTTTTAAAGATTTTATTTGTTTATTTGCTAGAGAGAGAGAGAGTGAGAGTACAAGCAGGGGGAGCAGCAGGCAGAGGGAGAAGCAGGCTCCCCGCTGAGCAGGGAGCCCGATGTGGGACTTGA
>NW_028022726.1:0-654 GCF_054177405.1 Leptonychotes weddellii
GAATTGCTCATCCCTACACCCCATGGTGGTGTCAGAAAGGATACCTTCCTAAAAGCTAATTTTCACAAAGAACAGGATGCACACTCCTGATGGTATGGTCATAATTTGGGGGAGTCCACAGAAGAGGCAGAGGTTGCTGGTGGTCCCTCGATACCCATCATCCCTTTGTGCAATATTAGAAATCCCACTTCTCAGCTGGGCATGTGGCATTCTAAACCAAACCTGAATTCTCCACCCAATCAGATGCAGCTAGAATGCACCTTCCCAATGTGCCCTCAAATGGATGGGTGCACCCCTACCTTCCTTCTCCCTTCCCTCCTGCCTAATGTGACCTGCACCCCTTGGACCAGGTGACCAGGAACAACATCCTAAGGTGACAGAGTGGCAAGAGAAGAAGGGCAAGCGCCCCCATGGACCTGCGCCACCAGCTCCAGGCCTCCCACACTGAGACTGCTGCAGAGGGGACCCAACTTCTGCTTCATTTAAGCCACTGGAATGCATGTCTCTGCACCAGCTGGTGAACTTACACACCCCCAAGTATGGGAGCACATTTTTAATTTTAATAGTTGCTTTTTCACTTTAATGTGAGTTAGGGGGGAAATTCCAGCTTGTCCTCAAGCCCATGATGCCATTGGGATGGGGGATGAGGTTGAA
>NW_028022727.1:0-654 GCF_054177405.1 Leptonychotes weddellii
CACTTCATCTAGAACTAATGATGTAATGTATGGGGATTAACATAAGAATAAAAAAAGAAGATTAAATGACATAATACATGTAAAGCAGTGTAAAAAAAAAAAAAAAATTGCAGAAAACTACAGCTAACATCTTATTGAAAGGTGACCGATAAAGGAGTGGCACAAGGCTGCGTGGTGAAAGAAGTATTCTGTATCTTGATTGTGGTGACTAGTTTAAGAATCTACAAATGTAATAAAATGTCATGAAACTCTGCACCCACACTGCACCAATGTCAAATCCTGACTCTGGAAGATGTAGCCACTTGAGGAAATTCAGTGAAGAGAACATGAGACCTTTCTGCAACTTCTATCACATTTCTATGAGACTATTCAAAATTAAAAATTAAAAAAGATTATGTAATTCTCTTCTAGATGAATTGACATTAAAAACTAGATTCTTTGCAGCATAAGTAATGAATCTTTAGTTGTATTTAATTCGGATGAAATCAAAGATACTCATTGCATTTTAAAGGGTTTTTCACCAACAAAGCAAAGCTCAGTTTATTTCAAATTTTGCATAATAAATATCTGAATTTTGAGAACTAGAGAAAACAAAAGAACAACGAACCTTTTTTTAAACATGTCAATAATTTAAAAGAAAACAAACTTATGTCC
>NW_028022728.1:0-654 GCF_054177405.1 Leptonychotes weddellii
TGTAAATCATTTATCTGTTAAGAGACTTTGAGCCAGGATATGCAAAGAATTCTTACAACTAATAAGAAGACAAACAGACCAATTAAAAAAATGGGCAAAAGATTTGAATAAGACATTTCTTCAAAGAAGATACACAGATGGCCAATAAACAACGAAAGATGTTCAACACCATTAACAGTGAGAGAAATGCAAATGCAAATGCAAACGACAGTGAGACAGCGCCCCACACCCACTAGGACGGCTAGAATAAGGACAGACAAGTGTTGGTGAAGAGGTGGAAAAAAATGGAATCTTCATACACTGAAGGCGGGGATGTAAAATGGTGCAGCCTCTTTGGAAAACAGTCTGGCGGTTCCTCAAAAAATGAAAAACAGACTTCCCATACCACCCAGCAACTATACTCCTAGGTACTTGAGATATGCAAATGTTTCCACACACAAACTTGCACACAAATGTTCATAGCAGGATTTACTCATAATAGCCCAAAACTGGAAACAACCCAAATGTCCATCAACAGATGAATGAGTAAACAAAAGATGGTCTAGCCGCACATCCACGCAACGGAATGCTGTTCTGCCATAAAAGAATGAAATACGGACACGCCACAGTGCGGACGAACCGTGAAGACGTGATCCTGAGTGAAAGAGGCCAGTC
>NW_028022729.1:0-654 GCF_054177405.1 Leptonychotes weddellii
CTATAACAGCCAAGGGAGCATTAATACCAGTAGTGGGAAACAACACATAATGTTAACACACACAGTGTCATCGATACAGACACATTATTTTCCAAACGTATGTAAATTTATACCATCATCTTGTTTTTTTGCAATATTCATGTATAACTTTATTATTAATTTTTCTTTGACATATTTATTCAATACATTTATTTATAAAAAAAACTGTATCACTATAGTTTGAGTGAAAACATGAGTTTTTTTCAAATATGTACTAAAATAAATTTATATCTACTTGTGTTAGACTGCCTTTAAAGATGGCCCTCGTTGATCCCCACCTCTTGACATTCAAGCCCTTGTATAATCCCCTCCTCTTGAATATGGATTGGACCTAGTGACTTGCTCCTATGAACAGAATACAGCCAAAGTGATGTGATGTCACTTCCATGACACCCAGGCCGAACCCTGACCAGCACAATTAAACCTGAACTTTAGGGGTGGGACCCAGGGATCAGTACTTTTTTTTTTTTTTTTTAAAGATTTTATTTATTTATTTGAGACAGAGAGAATGAGAGACAGAGACCATGAGACGGAGGAGGGTCAGAGGGAGAAGCAGACTCCCTGCCGAGCAGGGAGCCCGATGCGGGACTCGATCCCGGGACTCCAGGATCGTGA
>NW_028022730.1:0-654 GCF_054177405.1 Leptonychotes weddellii
GATTCTGTTATACTACCTAGTCCTGCTATCTAGTAAGGAGATCTACCAAGCCACTTGATGGCCCTCATAATTTCTGTATAAACTGAATTAAGACCACTGCCCTAGCTTTAAGTAAATGTTACACACTGACAGAGATTTCACTGTTACATTTACAAAGTAAAGTGTATATGGGCATATTAACCATGATAATCACCGCTTATCCTTTCTATAGTATCTTGAAGAAAATACAACTGCAAGTATCTGGAGTCTGAATGTGTTAGCAGTCAAGACTTGAGAAATTTATGTATATAATCATTAAAAGTTCATGCTAGCCTTCACTTCATCATTGTTCTAGTGTAGCAATTAATACCTCATTAGACTGTTTTAAGTATTAAATGATATATGCCTAAAGCATTTTATGCACTGCCTGGCACACAGTAAATGGCCAACAGTGATGATTAATGCAGTTATATTTGACAATGCCTAATAATAATAAAAAAAACTTTCTCAACAATAGTGTATTCACTTGGAATAAGGTATTAAAAACATTAAGATTAGAGGACCTATTATATTCTTTTTTTAAAAAAAATTTTTATTGTTATGTTAATCCCCATACATTACATCATTAGTTTTAGATGTAGTGTTCCATGATCCATTGTTTGTGCGTAACACCCA
>NW_028022731.1:0-654 GCF_054177405.1 Leptonychotes weddellii
AAATAAATAAATAAAATCTTAAAAAAAAAAAAAAAGAAAGCCATCAAAGTTATTGTGAGTGGTTGGGTTTTCAAGGACAGTTCAGCCACCATGAATTTGTTCTCCAAACAAATGTAAGCAATTGGACTGAAGAATAAAGAAATTTTTGCAATTTCCAAATGAAATGATTTTAAAAAATCAAATAGGACTATTCATGAGGAGAAAACAAATTACTCTTCAAATTTAATAGGGTAGATCAATGGTTTTCGAGTCACGTTAAGATGTGCACTTCCTTGTCACTTCTCCAAAAGCATGCATTTCCTAATAAATGTTAAGTTTTTATTTGCTAATTACTTCAGAGCTCAGCATATCCCACTTTCTAAAAATACTTTCCTCCCTCATTTCTTTTAATTCACTGACTCTTCTTTTGTTCTAGAATGTCACCTGAAAACATCCTTGTTCTTCAATCTCCTTTCCTCTTGTCTTACAAAGTTTTTCACTCTCTCAAAACCTGTCAAAAATTTCACCTGTGAATTGTCTTCGTGAGGTTCTTGCTTTCTTTTGCTTTGCTTAATTTCCCAAGGGAGCCTTTTGGGTAGCAGTTAAATGTATTGTGCTTAATGTCTGAGGAGAGAGATTTGAAATATTTATCTATAAATTGCGTGTGGAGTAACA
>NW_028022732.1:0-10909 GCF_054177405.1 Leptonychotes weddellii
CTCTCTCATTCTCTCTCTCAAATAAATAAATAAAATCTTTAAAAAAAAAAGAAAAAGAAGAAGATAGCAGGAGGGGAAGAATGAAGGGGGGGAAATCGGAGGGGGAGACAAACCATGAGAGATGATGGACTCTGAAAAACACACTGAGGGTTCTAGAGGTGAGGGGCATGGGAGGATATGTTAGCCTGGTGATGGGTATCAAAGAGGGCACGTTCTGCATGGAGCACTGAGTGCTATGCACAAACAATGAATCATGGAACACCACATCAAAAACTAATGATGTAATGTATGGTGATTAACATAACAATAAAAAATTAAAGAAAAAAAAAAGACCATCTACACGCTGCCTACAAGAGACCCATTTTAGACCTAAATACACCTGTAGATGGACAGAGGACAGAGGCTGGCCAGTGATCTATCATGCAAATGGATGTCAAAAGAAAGACAGACTAGCAATTTTTAAATCAGACAAAATGACTCTAAAACAAAGACTATAACGAGTTATAAAAAGGGCATTATATCATTAAAAAGGGTACTATCCAGGAGCACCTGGGTGGCTCAGTTGGTTAAGCGGCTGCCTTCGGCTTAGGCCATGATCCCAGGGTTCTGGGATCGAGCCCCTCATCAGGCTCCCTGCTCTGCGGGGAGTCTGCTTCTCCCTCTCCCTCTGCCTGCTGCTCCCCCTGCTTGTGCTTCTCTCTCACTATCTCTGTCTCTGTGTCAAATAAAAAGAAATAAAATCTTTAAAAAAAAAAAGCATGTTCCTTCAGCTCAGGTCATGATCCCAGAGTCCTGGGATCAAACCCCACGTTGGGCTCCTGGCTCAGCAGGGAGCCTGCTTCTCCCTCTCCCTCTGCCTGCCTCTCCCCTGTTCGTGCTCTCTCTCTCTCTCTGTATCTCTGTGTCTCAAATGAATAAATAAAATCTTTAAAAACATAAAAAAGGGGGACTATCCAACAAGAAGATACAACAATTGTAAATATTTATGCACCCAAATACACAAAACTATTAATAACAAACATAAAGGAACTAATCAATAATAATACAACAACAGTTGATGAATTTAACACCTCACTTACATAAATGGACAAATCATCCTAGCAGAAAATCAATAAGGAAACAATGGTTTTCAATGACACACTGGACCAGATGGACTTCACGGATATATTCAGAACATTTCATCCTAAAGTAGCAGAATACACATTGTTTTCAAGGGCACATGGGACATTCTCCAGAAGAGATCACATACTGGGTCACAAATCAGGCCTCAACAAGTACAAAAAGACTGAGATCATACCATGCATCTTTTCCAACCACAACATTATGAGACATGAAGTCACCCAAAAGAAAAAATTTGGAAAGACCACAGATCCATGGAGATTAAACAATATACTACTAAACAATGAATGGGTCAACCAGGAAATCAAAGAAATTAAAACATACATGGAAGCAAATGAAAATGAACATGTAATGGTTCAAAACCTTTGGGATGCAGCAAATGTGGTCATAAGAGGTAAGTATAAAGTACTATAGGCCTACCTCAAGAAGCAGGAAAAATCTCAAACAACCTAACCTTAAACCTATAAGGAGTAAGAAAAAGAACAACAAACAAAACCTATAGTCAACAGAAGAATGGAAATAATAAAGATTAGAGCAGAAATAAATGATACAGAAACAAAGAACACCAGTAAAACAGTTTAATGAAACCAGGAGTAGGTTCTTTGAAAAATTAATAAAGTTGATAAACCCCCTAGCCAGACATATCAAAAAGAAAGGAGAAAGGACCCAAATAAATAAAATCACAAATGAGAGAGGAGAAATAACAATCAACACCACAGAAATACAATTATGAGAATACTATGAAAAAGTATATGCCAACAAACTGGACAACCTGGAAGAAATGGATACATTCCTAGAAACATATAAACTACCAAAACTGAAACAGTAAAAAAATACAAAACTTTAACAGACCAAAAAGCAGCAAACAAACAAACAAACAGAGTCAGTAATCAAAAATCTCCCAACAAACCAATCTCCAGGGCCAGATGGTTTCACAGATGAATTCTACCAAACATTTAAAGAAGAGTTAATACTCATTCATCTTAAACTATTCCACAAAATAGAAATGTAAGGAAAACTTCCAAATTTATTCTATGAGGCCAGAAATACTCTGATTCCAAAATCAAAGACCCCAGTAAAAAAGAGAATTATAAGCCAATATTCCTAATGAACATGGATGTGAAAATTCTCAATAAAATACTAGCAAGTTAAATCTAATTGTACATTAAAAGAATTGTTCAACATCATCAAATGAGATTTATTCCTGGGCTGCAAGGGTGGTACAATATTCACAAATCAATCAATGTGATAACACCACATTAATAAAAGAAAGGATAAGAATCATATGATCCTTTCAATAGATGTAGAAAATGCATTTGACAAAGTACACCATCCATTAATGATAAAAACGCTCAACAAAGCAGGGTTAGAAGGAACATAACTCAACATCGTAAAGGCCATATACAAAAAAACCCACAGCGGTATCATCCTCAATGGGGAAAAACAGAGAGCTTTACCTCTATGGTCAGGAACAAGACAGGGACAGGAACAAGACACTCTCATCACTTTTATTTAACATAATACTGGAAGTCCTAGCCATAGCAAACAAACAAACAAAAGAAACAAAAGGCATCCAAATCAGCAAGGAAGAAGTGAAACTTTCACTATTTGCAGATGACATAATATAGAAAACCCAAAAGTCACCACCCAAAAATTGCTAGAACTGATACATGAATTCAGTAGTCACAGGATACAAAATCAATGTACAGAAATCTGTTGCATCTCTATGTACCAATAATGAAACAGCAGAATGAGAAATCAAGGAATCGATCCCATTTACAATTGCAACAAAACTATGAGATACCTAGTAATAAACCAGAGAGGTGAAATACCTGTTCTCTGAAAACTGTAAAACACTGATGAAAGAAATTGAAGATGACACAAAGAAATGGAAAAACATTCCATGCTCATGCAATGGAAAACAAATTATTGTTAAAATGTCTATATTACCCAAAGTAATCTGCAGATTTAATGTAATCCTTATCAAAATACCAATAGCATTTTTCACAGAGCTAGAACAAACAATCCTAAAATTTGTATAGAAGCACAAAAGACCCTGAATAGCCAAAGCAATCTTGAAAAAGAAAAGCAAAGCTGGAGGCATCACAATTCCGGATTTCAAGTTACATTTTAAAGGTGTAGTTATCAGGACAAGATGGTACTGGCACAAAAACAAACACTTAGGTCAACAGAACACAACAGAAAACCCAGAAATGAACCCACAACTATATGGTCAATTAACATTTGACAAAGCAGGAAAAAATATCCAATGGAAAAAAGAGTCTCTTCAACAAATGGTGTTGGGAAAACTGGACAGCAACATGCAAAAAAATGAAACTGGGCCACTTTCCACTTTCCTACCACTTTCCTGGACCACTTTCCTTTATGCACAAAAATAAATTAAAAATGTATTAAAGACCTAAATGTGAGAGATGAAACCATAATAATCCTAGAAGAGAATACAGCAGCAACGTCTTTGACATTGGCCATAGCAACTTCTTACTATATATGTCTCCTGAAGCAAGGGAAACAAAAGCAAAAATAAACTATTGGGACTTCATCAGAATAAAAAGCTTTTGGACAGCAAAGGAAACAATCAACAAAACTAAAAGGCAACCTATGGAATAGGAGGAGATATTTGCAAATGACATATCTGATAAAGGGTTCATATCCAAAATATATAAAGAGCTTACACAACTCAACAACCAAAAATGAATAATCCAATTAAATAATGGGTAGAAGACATGAACAGACATTTCTCCAAAGAAGATACACAGATGGCATATACAAAAAGATGCTCATATCTTATCATCAGGGAAATGCAGTTCAAAACTACAATGCAGTATCACCTCACACCTGTCAGAATGGCTAAAATCAACAGCACAAGAAACAACGGGTGTTGGTGAGTATGTGTAGAAAAAGGAACACTTGTGCACCATTGGTTGGAATGGGAACTGGTGCAGCAGCCACTGTTGAAAACATCACGGAGGTTCCTCAAAAGGTTAAGAATAGAACTACCCTATGATACAGGATTGGACTACGGGGTATTTACTGGAAGAATATAAGGACAATAATTCAAAGGAATACCCCACCCCTGTCTTTACAGCAGCATTATCTACAATAGCCAAATTATTGCAACAGCCCAAATATCCATCAACTGATGAATGGATGAAGAAGGGGTGTATATATGTGTACATACACACACACACACACACACACACACACACACACTGGAATATTACTCAGCCACAAAAAATGAAATCTTGCTCTTGGCAATGATGTGGATGGAACTAGAGAGTATAATGCTAAGCAAAATAAGTCAGTCAGAGAAAGACAAATAATATGTGATTTCACTCATATTGGAATAAAAGAAACAAAACAAACAAGCAAAAGGAAAATATGTGAGAGAGAGAGAGAAAGCAAGAATCAGACTCTTACGGAGAACAAACAAATGGTTACCAGAGGGTAGGTGTTTGGGGGGATGGGTTAAATTGTTGATGGATTTTAAGGAGTGCACTTGCCATGATGAGCACAGGGTGATGCATGGAAGTGCTGAATTCCTATATTACACACCTGAAACTAATATAACACTGCATGTTAACTAACTTGAATTAAAATAAAAATAAACTATTAAAATATTTTTTAAATGATGTTAAGTGGTTTGGTGGTATATGTAGAAAAATATGAGAATAGCCATGTGCTTAATGTCTTAAAAGTTCACTGTGGGGGTGCCTGGGTGGCTCAATCAGTTAAGCATCTGCCTTTGGCTCAGGTCATGATCCCAGGGTCCTGATAGGCTCCCTGTTGAGGGCCACTTCTCCCTCCCTCTGCTTCTCCTTCCCTCTCATGCTCTCTCTCTCTCTCTCAAATCAATACATAAAATCTTCTAAAAAAAAGTTCATTGTATGGAATTTGTCCTTCAAGTAACATCTTTGTTTCATTAAGGTGTAAGCAGCATTAAAGTTAAATGCAGAAACACACACACACAAATCAAAATAAAGAGACTTCAATGTGGAAATCAGTTGGATGATTTCTCAAAATGTTAAATATAGAAATACCATATGATTCAACAATTCCATTCTGAGGTCTGTACCCAAAAGAATTGAAGGCAGAGAGTCACAGATATTTGTACACCAATATTCATAGCAGCATTATTGACCATAGTCAAAAGGTGGGAGCAACCCAATGTGTATTGTTGGATGAGCAGATAAACAAAATGTGGCATATGTTGTATATACATATGTGTATATATCCATGTACATATACACATATACATATGCAGTGTAATATTATTCACCCTTAAAAAGGAAGAAAATTCTGACACATGTCACATGACTGAACTTTGAAGACGTTATGCTAAGTGAAATAAGGTATTCACAAAAGGACAAACATTGCATTACTTCACTTATATGAGGTATGTAGTGCAGTCAAATTCATAGACACAGAATAAATATTGGTTTCCAAAGGACTGGATAGAGGGAAGAATGGGGAGTTATTGTTTAATGAATACAAAATTTGTCTTTGGGATAATGAATAATTTCTGGAAATAGTGGTGGATACAACGTGGATACATTTTGCAAATGCACTTAATGACACTTTTTTTTCACTTAAAATGGAAAATTTTATGTTGTTTATGTTTTACCACAAAGTTTTAAAAGCCCTCTGTTTTCTTGCCTGACAATTCATATGTTTTAAGTATTTGAATTTAACCTATTTCATTATAAGCAACTCCATAGCCTGAGAAGCCATCTTGGGCCTTGGAATCAGGCAGACTTTGCTCTGCTACTTACTAGCTGTGTGATCCTTGGCTCATAACTGACCCTCTCTGAGCTTCAGTTTTCTCATCTGTAAAGTGTATATGCAACTCTTAATTTTAAGGAGTAGAATCTTTGCTGTGGACAGAAAAATATATTGCCTAGAACCCAAATAAATAAAACATATAGAAACAGTGAGGCAGTAATATATATAAAGGAGGTAAGTACATTTTGGGGGGGTGGGAGGAGGATGTTCTATTACCCCTACCCCTACCTCCAAGTCACTTACCTGGAACCCTAAAACAGAGAATAAAATTCCTTGGATAGCTGTGTTTTAATTGCCTTGCCAGCTCTGACATTCTATGATTATTTGTCTTAGAGAATTTGTACTGTCTGGATCATTAAAATGGTATTAGGAGCAACCTTGATGAAAAATGTGTGAAACACCTCATAAATCACAAAGACCATCACAAATGGGAGCTACAGTTGTTATGATTATGTCCTACTTGATCCCATATGTGGTGAAATGAAAAAAAAAAAAACAACAACAAACAAACATTGGATAGGGAAGTCAGAATATCCAGACCCCTTCCTATAGTGGCATTGAGGAATATAGAGGGTTATCAATGAATGCTAAAAAGCAAAAACACAGTACAGATAGAACACTAGATAGCAGCAGTAGAAAGATTGAAATGCAGAAAAAAGAAGGGCAAATGCCTCTTCTGACCCATTCCTTTCCTCGTGATATAAATTCTCACCTTGCTTTTGTAATAAAATTCATTATTAGAAAATTCATTAATTTTTATATCTAAAAATGTTCATATCTAAGCAAGTCTAATCTAATAAATCCTCTCCATTTTATAATCAGGAGATACAATTTAAAGCAAAAACTAAAAGACCAGAACCCCTTAAGTAAAGTGTTGCCATAATGCTGCCACTTTCCAGTAATGACAAAAGCTGGATAAGGTCTATAGCACCATATCTTTAGTATTCTTGGCAACCCAGTGTGATGTTCATTGAACTCTCTGTAGCTAGTTGGAGAGAAGCAATGGACTGAGATTAATATACCACACTCATATATGCATTTAGGTTGGAAGTAGAATTGATATTTGACCAGAGGGCTCTGAAATGCTTCCAAATTCCTTTTTCTTCCCCTTTCTCAGTATAGTTTGCAATAGTATGTGACAAATAAAGCCAAGTCTGCAGATTAGTCTTGTTCCACTTTCTTCCTGCAAACATTTGTTAAATGCCTAGTATGTTTAGGTGCCGTGGTGCTACATCCTCAAGGAGCTCACACTTTAATGAAAAGGACAGAATGTATGTACAGTGCAATACTATATATACTACCAAGAGTAAATACAGAATGTTATAGGAGCACCTTACCTAAGCAATGGGAAACAGCAAGTAAAGGAACTATATATGGAGAGGCAGAGTGAGGACAAAGACACTTCTGTTAAGAGATCATGTTTTACAAAATGCAAGTAATTCAGTATTCCCCAAGAATTGTGGCAGCCAGGGAAGGAGAATGTAATATGACAGAGAGATGAGACTGGACAGTAGGCAGGGCCATATGTTGAAGGACTGAGGAAGATTTTGAACTTGATCTTCTAATCAATGGCTAGTCATTGCTTAAGCAAAATAATGACATGATAAGATTTTAGAAAGATTACTCACTACAGTAGGGAGGCAAGGATTCAAGAGGACAAGCAGAGAAGTTAGGAGGCTGTAACTATACTCCAAGCAAGAGATGAAAGGGACTTGTTTGTATAAAAGCAGTGTCATTGAAGCTAGAGAAAAAATAGATTCAGAGATGTAGAAAGAGTCAGACTTGGTGACTTACAGAATGTGGAAGCTTTGAGACAGAGGCATTGTGAATGATGGCCTGGTTTCTGACTTGTGAAGCTTGGATAGAGAATACAAGAGAAAAAAGTAGCTGTGAACATAAAAGGAGGATAATAAGTTCAGTTTTTAATGTTAAATATAAGGTAACTACAGAATAGAGAGCTACACGAAAATAGAGCAGATAGTTGACTAAATAGATTTTGTCTGTGATGGAGACACAGTGTTGGGGGTCATCAATATATAGGTGATAGCTGAAATTGCAAGAATGGATTAGATTGATCATAGAAAGTGTGTGGGTTTAAAAGGAAGAGATTAAGGTTAAACCCCCAAGGAACATCAACATTTAAGGAATGGGTGATATAAAAACTTAAAAGGAAACTAAGAGAGAGTCAAAGGTAGATAGAAAGTAAAGTGCTGACAAGGACAGAAACATGTTAGATTTGGCTCTATGAAGCTTTTAGATAATCTTGGTGGTGGCAATTTCAGATAAAAGGTAAATGCAGAGAGCCAGATTCCAGTGAGTTAAAGAAAGAATGGAAAGAGAATTTCCAGTACTATAGTGGACTATATACATTGAGAGGCTTCCACTAGATCCTGAATAGAACAGATATTTAATGTACTGCTGGACTTAGAAAATGAGAGATAAATTTGAGGCACCCTCCCTGTTAGCTAGAATGAAGGTAACCTGAAACTGAGCAGATAACAACAGGCAAGCAGGAAAATGGCTTAGATACGAGGGCAAATGTCATTAATCATCACTAAAATGGATCAGAAGACTAACTTTGGGTCAGCATCAAGCAGGGAAGCTGAATTTGATGCTGTGGACATTAAGCCAAAACCCCTACCCAAAAAGGAGCTAAAGTTGTTCCAGGTTAGTAGTATACTCTGGCACACACAAAGACAAAAGCAAATATTCTCTGGGGGAAAGTGCCTTTAATTTAAACTCTTTGGAGATCCACAGATGAAGACCAATAAAATATGAGCATACAACAGAAGGTCACAAACACACAAGAACAAAACCATTATGAGTGTCAACAGAAAAAAAGCAAACAGCAGATTTAGACTCCCAAAGACTTCCTTCAGTTATTAGAATAGTCAGATATAAATTATAAAATACCTGTGTATGCACTGTTTCATGAAATGCAAGATAAAATCCAAAAATGAGTAAGCAACAAAATTACACATATACACTTTAAAATTATAGAAATATATTTATATATCTACATACATATATTATTACATAATCTATATATTATATATTAAATAATATAATTTATATATCTAATATATAAATATCTATATAAATTATGTATATATGTGCTGATACCAAATGTCAAGATAGATAGATACACACATACATACATAGATTCTTTGAAAAACAACTAAATAGAACTTATAACATTGAAAAAAAAAATTGTTGGGGCACCTGGGTAGCTCAGTTAAGCATCTGCCTTCAGCTCAGGTCATGATCTCAGGGTCCTGGGATCGAGCCCCACATCAGGCTCCCATCTCCTCAGGGAGTCTGCTTCTCCCTCTGCCTGCCCCTCCCCCTGCTTGTGTGTTCTATAACTCTATCAGATAAATTTTAAAAATCTTTAAAAAACAATAATTGTTAAAGACAACAATGTACTGAAAAACGGATAAGATAGAGTTAAAATATTAGCAAACTAGAAGTTCAATCTAATGAAATTATACATAATGCAATAGAGAAAGAAAAGTGAAAAATGTGAAGGGGGAATTTATAATTATTGATTGTGAATGAGAAGTTTTAGTATATATCTCAGAAGAGAATAACAAAATAGAAGAAAAGTAATATTTGAATAGATAATGAATAAGAATTTTCCAAACCTCAGTTAGAGAAATATATCTACAGATATTAGAAGGAAAAAGTACACAAAGCAATATTAAAAAAAAAAGAAAGAAATGCTGTTCCAGTTCAATATGGTGAAGGGGAATGGCGCCTGGGTGGCTCAGTCGGTTAAGCATCTGCCTTCGGCTCAGGACATGATCCCAGGGTCCTGGGATCAAACCCCACATTGGGCTCCCTGCTCAGCAGGAAGGCTGCTTCTCCCTCTCCCACTCCCCATGCTTGTGTTCCCTCTCTCACTGTCTCTCTCTCTGTCACATAAATAAATAAAATTTTTAAAAAATTAAAAAAAAAAAAAAGATGGTGAAGGGGATTTGGAACTCATCTCCTCCCATGAACACACCAAATCTACAGATATATATAGAACGGCTTCCTCTGAAAAACACCTTAAAAACTGGCTGAGTGACCCTACATATTGGGCAAATGAGAAAAGGCCCACAATGAGGCACTTAGGAGACATTGGGACACAATTTTGCCATAAACCACCCCGCCAGCATGGTGACCCACAGTCAGAAGGAACTCAAAAACCTAGACCTTTGTGATTCTGTGGGCAGGTATCAGAGGATAAACGGCAGCAGGAGGGTGCCTGGCCGTGGGGATCCTACGCTGCTGGTGAGTGACAGCCTCGCACGCTGTGGCCGGGGCACAGACTCGCAGACCAGTAGCATCGGGGAAAGGACTTTAGGGCAGCCCATGGCGTGGAAAACCAGAGTGGTGGGGTCGCGCGCACGTGAACTGCAGCCCCCCAGACAGAAACCCAGAGCGACGGTCACATGCACGTGAACTACAGCCCCCGGGACAGAAACCCAGAGCGACGGAGTCACACGCACGTGAACTGCAGTCCCGGGACGGAAATCCGAGCGACAGAGTCACGCAAGTGAACTGGGAACAGCTGGCGGTTTTAGAAGCACAAAGGGCAGAGAGGAGCCCCGACCTGGAGGCAGGACTGGGAGTGCCGTGGAGTGGCACACAACCCAGGACACTGCAGTTTATAGCAGCATGGACAGAAACGGAGATGGTGTGGCCTGGAGAGCTCATTGAAGAACAGACTGTGGACTCTCTGCTCTGAGGCAGAGGGTTGGAAATGGTCTCTTCTGCTCTGACTCGCGGAAGAGACCCGGAAAGCCGCCAGGGAAAGGCGCCAGAGAACAAAAGCCCCAAAGACTGATTCCCACTGAGCCCATTCCCCGCCACAGGGGTGCAGGGCAACTCTGCCCAAACAGGGTTGCCTGAGTAACAGTATGGCAGGCCCTTCTCCCAGAAGACAGGCTGGGAAAACAAGAGGCCAAAAACCCCAAGGTCCCAAGAAAACAGGTGCATCTTGCTT
>NW_028022733.1:0-654 GCF_054177405.1 Leptonychotes weddellii
AAGGAAAAATAATAGACATTTGTAAACATGTTCAGCCTTAGGAGTTACTAAAAATGAATATTAAAAAATAGTTGGTTGTCAATTGCTTATGACATAATCTTTGCAACTTTTTTTTAAGATTTTATTTATTTATTTGTCAGAGAAAGAGAGAGCAAGCACAAGCAGGGGGAGCGGCAGGCAGAGGGAGAAGCAGGCTCCCCTCTGAGCAAGGAGCCTGATGAGGGACTCAATCCCAGGACCCTGGGATCATGACCTGAACTGAAGGCAGACATGTAACCAACTGAGCCACCCAGGCGTCCCAACCTTTGCAATTTTTAAATGTTATTATAATGCTGGTAAAATTGGGCTTCTTAAGCACTGCTGCCAACAAAGTAAATAATTTGACAGTAATCTTAAAAATAATATTCAGAATTCTTATGGCATTTCTATTTACGTTAACTTATTTTTTTTTTTTTAAGATTTTATCTATTTATTCAGCAAGAGAGAGAGTATGCAAGAGGGGGTAGGAGCAGAGGGAGAAGGAGAGAGAGAATCCCAAGCAGACTCTGCACTGAGTGTGGAGCCTGACGTGGGGCTCGATCCCACAACCCTAAGACCATGACCTGAGCTGAAATCAAGAGTCAGTCACTTAACCCACTGAGCACAAAGGCACCC
>NW_028022734.1:0-653 GCF_054177405.1 Leptonychotes weddellii
TAACTACTTCAAAGAGTTTTACCATCAGCATTGTGAACCCCAAGTCCATAAAAACCTGAGTTCTCTTGCTTCCAAGAAGTCAAATCCCAAATGCACAAGTACTTATCAACCTTCTGCTTGTGTCACAGTTGCTAATGTCCCACTGAACCAAGTAAGTCACATGGCTAAACCCAGAGTCAATGTGGGAGGGAACTATGAATGGTCATAAATACTGGGAGCCATGATTCATTGGAGACCACCAATATAAAAGCCTACCTACCACCCTACCATTATATGTACATGCATTTTAACAATATGCGTCTTGGGGCACCTGGGTAACTCAGCCAGTTAAGTGTCTACACTTGATTTCGGTTCAGGTCATGATCTCAGGGTTGTGAGATGGAGTCCCAAGTCAGGCTCTGCACTGGGCATGGAGCATACTTGGGATTCTCTCTCCCTCTTCTTCTGCTTCTTCTCTCTCTCATTCTCTGTCTCAAAAAAAAAAAATGTTTCTTTGCCATCACTACATTCATGATCAATTCTTGCTGCTGTCCTTTCTTCAGTTTCTTTCTTAATTATTCATATTTCAGTTTTAGAGCCTCTTCTCAATGGCCAATCATTTTATTAAATCTTTAGATTTCAATCTAGAAAAGGAAAACTGAGTGACTTCATAA
>NW_028022735.1:0-653 GCF_054177405.1 Leptonychotes weddellii
ATACCCTCTGTCTTTTGATTGGGGCATTTAGCCCATTCACATTCAGGGTAACTTTTGAAAGATATGAATTTGGTGCCATTATATTGCCTGTAAAGTGACTGATACTGTATATTGTCTCTGTTCCTTTCTGGTCTATGTTACTTTTAGGCTCTCTCTTTGCTTAGAGGACCCCTTTCAATATTTCTTGTAGGGCTGGTTTTGTGTTTGCAAATTCCTTAAGTTTTTGTTTGTCCTGGAAGCTTTTTATCTCTCTTTCTATTTTCAGTGACAGCCTAGCTGGATATAGTATTCTTGGCTGCATATTTTTCTCATTTAGTGCTCTGAATATATTATGCCATCCTTTCTGGCCTGCCAGGTCTCTGTGGATAGGTCTGTTGCCAATCTAATGTTTCTACCATTGTAAGTTACAGACCTCTTGTCTCGAGGTGCTGGCAGGATTTACTTTTTGTCTCTGAGACTCGTAAATTTTACTATTAGATGTCAGGTGTTGACCTATTTTTATTGATTTTGAGGGGGGTTCTCTGGGCCTCCTAGATTTTGATGCCTCTTTCCTTCCCCAAATTAGGGAAGTTCTTTGCTATAATTTGCTCCAATATACCTTCTGCCCCTTTCTCTCTTTCTTCTTCTTCTGGGATCCCAATTATTCTAATATT
>NW_028022736.1:0-653 GCF_054177405.1 Leptonychotes weddellii
TTATGAAGTCACTCAGTTTTCCTTTTCTAGATTGAAATCTAAAGATTTAATAAAATGATTGGCCATTGAGAAGAGGCTCTAAAACTGAAATATGAATAATTAAGAAAGAAACTGAAGAAAGGACAGCAGCAAGAATTGATCATGAATGTAGTGATGGCGAAGAAACTTTTTTTTTCTTTGAGAGAGAGAATGAGAGAGAGAAGAAGCAGAAAAAGAGGGAGAGAGAATCCCAAGTCCACTCCATGCCCAGTGCAGAGCCTGACTTGGGACTCCATCTCACAACCCTGAGATCATGACCTGAACCGAAATCAAGAGTAGACACTTAACTGGCTGAGTTACCCAGGTGCCCCAAGAAGCATATTGTTAAAATGCATGTACATATAATGGTAGGGTGGTAGGTAGGCTTTTATATCAGTGGTCCCCAATGAATCATGGCTCCCAGTATTTATGACCTTTCATAGTTCCCTCCCACATTGACTCTGGGTTTAGCCATGTGACTTACTTGGTTCAGTGGGACATTAGCAACTGTGACACAAGCAGAAGGTTGATAAGTACTTGTGCATTTGGGATTTGACTTCTTGGAAGCAAGAGAACTCAGGTTTTTATGGACTTGGGGTTCACAATGCTGATGGTAAAACTCTTTGAAGTAGTTA
>NW_028022737.1:0-653 GCF_054177405.1 Leptonychotes weddellii
ATTTTTTTTGAGTGAGGCTTGGATGGCTATGTATTTCCCCCTTAGGACCGACTTTGCAGTATCCCATAGGTTTTGGACCGATGTGTTTTCGTTCTCATTGATTTCCATGAATTGTTTAAGTTCTTCTTTGATTTCCTGGTTGACCCAAACATTCTTCAGCAGAGTGGTCTTTAGCTTCCAAGTGTTTGAATTTCTTCCAATTTTTTTCTTGTGATTGAGTTCCAGTTTTAAAGCATTGTGGTCTGAGAAAATGCAGGGAATAATCTCAATCTTTTGGTATCGCTTGAGACCTGATTTGTGACCCAGTATGTGGTCTATTCTGGAGAAAGTTCCATGTGTGCTCGAGAAGAATGAGTATTCTGTTGTTTTAGGGTGGAATGTTCTGTAAATATCTATAAGGTCCATATGGTCCAGTATATCATTCAAAATTCTTGTTTCCTTGTCGATTTTCTGTTTAGATGATCTGTCCATTGCTGAGAGTGGAGTATTGAGGTCTCCTACAATTAACGTATTGTTATCAATATGACTCTTTCTTTTGGTTAACAGTTGGCTTATGTAGATGGCTGCTCCCATGTTGGGGGCATAGATATTTACAATTGTTAGATCTTCTTGTTGGATAGACCCTTTAAGAATGATATAGTGTCCTTCTGTGT
>NW_028022738.1:0-653 GCF_054177405.1 Leptonychotes weddellii
TCTAGTGTGTTGACAGCATATATATTTGCGCTCCTGTTGGTATTTCAAGATGGGAGGAAATAGAACAACATGGTGTTGAAGAGCAGAGATTTTTGCCATTGATCACATGTGTGATCTCTGAGAGTCCATTTCTTCATCTATAAAATGGGGATAATAATAGTACTTACTTTCTTGTCTTTGTAAGGTTGCAGCGAGGTGGTTTGTGGAAAGCTTTATCACAGGCTTGGCACATAATAAATAGACAGTAAAAATCAGTCCTTGTTATCTGTGTAATTTTAGTTTTCTTTACATTTCAACTGCTTCTTGTTACATTCTGACTGAGATAAGCTTTTTGAAATTCAAATACCTAATCACCAGTCTGCTAGCTGACTAGATCCCAAAGTGGGTGAGTCTTTAATCATCCTGATAAAGTCCCATGTACTTTTGGAATGGAGCGGAGCAAGTTTCATGGTGGAAATACAAAGGGAAATGTGATAGGCAAACCAGAGAGATTCCCAGCTCCTTATAAGTGGATTTTATATTGTCATTATTTTTTATCCAAGTACAGGTAACAGCCTAAAAGCGTTATATTTACTGGGCCTGGGCTGCCATGTGTTTGCTTACAACTTTTGCTTTGAATTTTCTTTGCCTTTGTTCAGTGATGTATGGAAAAT
>NW_028022739.1:0-653 GCF_054177405.1 Leptonychotes weddellii
GTGAGTCTCCCCAGATCTGCATCTTGTTGGGTCCCTGCTGGAGGAGCAGGGGCCCGACTGTGCCGCGGATCACAGTTTATGGCAACCCCGAGCTGAGAGCCCGCACCTGGGCTCCGCCTCTGCAGCGGGCTTCCCTGCTCCGTTACCTGGGAGCTCTGCCACACTCAGGCACCCCCGGTCTCTCTGTGACCTCGAGGGTCCTGAGACCACACTGTCCCGGAGGGTTCCACCCCCCGCTTAGCCCCCGGAGTGACGTTCCTCAGCGGAGCAGACTTTTAAAAGTTCCGATTTTGTGCTCCGTGGTTCTATCACTTGCCAGAAGCGGCCGACGGACGCCCCTCCCCCGCCGTCTATCCTCTCGAATATCGCCTCAGATTCACTTCTCTGCACGTCCTACCTTCCAGAAAGTGGTCGCTTTTCTGATGAGAGAGTTGTTGCTCTTCTTTTCTTCAATCTCCTGTTGAGTTTGTAGGTGTTCAGAATGGTTTGATCCCTATCCAGCTGAATTCCTGAGAGGAGAGGAAATCCAGGTCTCCTACTCCTCCGCCATCTTGCTCCGCCCAGCCCAGAATCTTCTATTTTTTCCATACTGCTTCCAAGTTTGAAAATGCAACTTCTCTTGAGAAGGGTAAGATAGTCAATGTAAAGCACCT
>NW_028022740.1:0-653 GCF_054177405.1 Leptonychotes weddellii
ATGACAAGGGCACCACTGGAAGAATGATAGCAGGTAGAGAGAGACAGATGGGGACTTCAGTATGGACGAGATGGAAGAACAGCTTGAGAGAAAAAAAGGACCTCCCAGAGGAAGGGGGTGGTTGGTGATGGGCTCTGATTGGCCAGTTCTCCTCCGACGCTTATTTCGTCTTCTGGTTCCCAGAGCAATCTTACAACCTTCCATGAGGAATGAGAGGGCCTTTTCATGGTGATGGTAGTAATTCTTGATCCCCTCCAGTTGATTTGCGGAAGCAGCTGGTGACAGTGGTGAGGGTGGGAAGAGAATGAGGCACAGGCCCCTTGCCACTCTCTGCATTCTTGTGCCCTTCCCCAGAGGGGCAGGCCAGGGGTGAGAGTGGCTTTGTGTGCATTGGGGTCGGGGGATGAAGGGCAGGTATGGTAGCCCTGGTGTTCTGTGTTCTCCTGATATCATGCCTAGCCTGGCGGCAGCTTTCTGCAATTTCTCAGTCCTCACTATCTTCATTTTCTCCCTTCCCGTTCCCTTAAGTCTCTGCTCTCAAACATACCCCTGTCATGCATGATGCCAAGAGAGGACATCTCAAAGTTGCCAGTAGTCACTGTGGGGTTCCAGTCAGCCAGCTCAAGCTCCTGTCCTCAAAACCATCCCAACTC
>NW_028022741.1:0-653 GCF_054177405.1 Leptonychotes weddellii
TGCTGTTCCCAGAACCTAGGTCAGTAGGTTCTCTCTGCTTCTCCCTCTCTCTCCCTTTCCAATATCTTATTATATATATATTTTTTAGGTTCTTCATATTAGGCCATTTTGTCGTCCTTAAAAAAATCCCTTTCTGAGTTGGGAGAGACTGCCCCTCCCAGGGCCAGCCAGTTCTTAGAGATAGCAAAGGACTCATCCCAGAACATGCCTTTCATCCACAAACGAACAAGTTCAGGGCCACTTCCTCTCTCTTTGTCCTGTACACCCCCAGAAGGCCATATTCCTCTGCTTTAATCATCCCAAGCCAAGTACTAGGCATCTATATAGCTTAGAGACCACAGAAAATATTCAAACCAGCCAAACCTAAACTGTTTACCCTATCCTGCCTTGCCTTTCCCACTCCAACAAAGGCCATGGGAAAAGCTCTTTTCTTACTCTTGCTTTCTGGCACCTGACTGAAACCTATTGCTTCCCCTGTAACCATGTGTGACATGCAGTGACCTCCTTTTTTGGACTTGTAGTATAATAAATTTGGGGCACTAATTAGTAACAAGAATATATATGAAAGAATTAATCTCCCTGGAAGAGTCAATATATAGTAAAGATAGCGGATTAATAGCTTATAAACCTTGTATGTCAAAACTACTATTTGA
>NW_028022742.1:0-653 GCF_054177405.1 Leptonychotes weddellii
TCTGCAAAGAAGACATCCAAATGGCCAACAGACACATGAAAAAGTATTCAACATCACTCGACATCAGGGAAATACAAATCAAAACCACAATGAGATACCACCTCAAACCTGTCAGAATGGCTAAAATGAACAAGTCAGGAAACGACAGATGTTGGCAGGGATGCAGAGAAAGGGGAACCCTCCTACACTGTTGGTGGCAATGCAAGCTTGTGCAGCCACACTGGAAAACAGCATGGTGATTCCTCAATATGTTGAAAATAGAGCTACCCTACGACCCAGCAATTGCACTACTGGGTATTTACCCCAAAGATACAAATGTAGTGATCCAAAATGGGCACGTGCACCCCAATGTTTATAGCAGCAATGTCCATAATAGCTAACCTATGGAAAGAGTCTAGATGTCCATCAACAGATGAGTGGATAAAGAAGATGTGGTATATATATATATATGTATACACACACACACACACACACAATGGAATATTATGCAGCCATCAACAAAATGAAATGTTGCCATTTGCAACAATGTGGATGGATCTAGAAGGTATTATGCTAAGCGAAATAAGTCAATCAGAGAAAGTCAAGTATCATATGATCTCACGGATATGTGGAATTTGAGAAATAAGGCCGAAGGATCATGGGGGAAGAGAGGA
>NW_028022743.1:0-10908 GCF_054177405.1 Leptonychotes weddellii
CTTATATTAATAAAAAAAATCTTGTAAAAATAGTATAGCAGTATGTAAGCAATGACAAATATGGACATGATGACAAGTTAGGACATAGGAAGGATTGGTTAATTTTGAGGGTGGGAAGCTGAGGAAAGCCATCTGTGCAGAAAGGAAGAACAGAGAATTATGTCAAACAAGGAAAAGTCATTCAACAACTACCACTCCACATGCTGAGGGCTAGCGAGACAGAGTCCCTGATATCAATGTACTTATAAGCTGATAGGATAAATGATTGGTACAAGAGTCCCTTTCCTCATCTGTGTCTCTCAACAAGGAGCTCAGAGTTCATTAATATTTGATGCTGTTTGAATTAATAGATCTAATACTTCCCTTTGGGTCCTTGGATATTTTCATAGGATAATGAGATTTAAACTGATTCATTAGTAAAGTTATTGTCTCTCATGAGAGAAACCAGATAAAAAGTTTTCCACATTGCTGTATTGGAGTTTAGTACCTGAATTTACTTCTAAATCCCCACTCATTTTCAGGTAAGCCATCCTGGTTTGAGAGTGATGATCTGTTGATAGAGCTTGGGATGGCACCACTCTGATGGACAATTAGGTGCTAAGAGTGTGGACAGGTTGAACTTCAGAAACTTGAGTGGTCTGTAATGGGAGGGTTTGATGATTGTAAAATTCCCAAATTCGTAAATGTTACAGCAAAATTGAAGCCCTGGAATGTTCATGCAGTTTTTCTTTCCTTTTTACGGATTTCCCAAAATATTACCTAAAGGTCGATTTTGATCTGTCAAAAATTTCGACCTACCACTCTCTACCTCTTTAAGCCTTCCTTCTCTGTCAGCAGCTTGGAATTACAAGAATACGGCAATAAAATTCTAAAATGAAAACAAACAAGCGAAACCCACAGTGGTAGTTCTATTTACATCAGTGTAAAGTCACATAGACATTTTTATTATTTTATTTTATTTTATTTATTTTTTATGTTTTTAAAGATTTTATTTATTTATTTGACACAGAGAGAGAGAGATAGCGAGAGCAAGAACACAAGCAGGGGGAGTGGGAGAGGGAGAAGCAGGCTTCCAACGGAGCAGGGAGCCCGATGTGAGACTCGATCCCAGGACCCTGGGATCATGACCTGAGCCGAAGGCAGATGCTTAATGACTGAGCCACCCAGGTGCCCAGACATTTTGATTTTAGAAACTTTCAATTCTTTTCACATGCAGATATCAAGTTGTTTAATCAGTGTTACACCATGAGGAGGGGCAAGTCTTGATAGACACCTCAAGCTGTCTGGCTCTGTCTGAAATTTGCCTGTAGCCACGGACTTGATATTGGAATCTAGAGCTCTGAGGAATCTGCTAAATTTTAAATGTTTATTTATATTATCCATGAAGCATGGCATATTATCCAGTCTTTAAGGACAAATGTTCTATGTTTATAAATAAGCATATTAAGACTTTTTTTTTTTTCCCCCCAAGGAGTGTTTTTGACTTTTCTCTTACCTTGGAGATAAATATTATAT
Organism: Leptonychotes weddellii; assembly: GCF_054177405.1. Lineage (NCBI taxonomy): Eukaryota > Metazoa > Chordata > Mammalia > Carnivora > Phocidae > Leptonychotes > Leptonychotes weddellii. The sequence goes on from NW_028022743.1 coordinate 1,516, forward strand.
TCAGTTTCAAATCTCACTTTACACATGTAGAATAAGCTTTCCTATTCAGGCAGTCAACACAGTGGTATTATTCAACAAAAGCTCCTGCCCAGGATTGTGAAATCAGGGCCATTTCACCTAGGATTTGTCCATCTGCAAATCAGAGTTAGCTAAACAAACGCAGATAAAGGTAATGGTGGAATCTAAAGAAAAGGGAGAAAATGATGTTTCCATCCCTCTATTAACTCAAAGTTGATGTCATCAATTTTCCATTTTCTTGATTCCACAACTTGTGGCACCAACTTATTTCTGGAATAAAGGGATATTCAGAGGTCCTACGTAGATGATAAACTGAAATTTTCATACTCCACATAAATGCTTTAATCCAAGAATCTTGAAAAACAATTTCTAGGATATTAGGGTCTTTCTTATTTTTGAGTTTTAATGATGCATATTTATCTGCCTTACCATGATTTCTGCTCTCACAGAAGATTTACTTCTGCCATATTCTGTTAACTATTTCCTAGTCATTCTAAGGACTTTGGAACATTTTCATTTGCCAATTTTATCAGAAACAATAGACCCAGAGGGAAGTATGAGGCCAAAACAACTTTTCAATTGCTAAAGAAAAATTTTTTTTGATCATCCATACAGGATTTGTCCTTCCTAAATTGCCTTTATAATATTTTTTATATAATTCAAGATACTTTCTCAGAATTTTGAAATGACTGAGAGAAATTATGTGGCTTTAGTTTCCTCTTGAACATGTATGTGTGGGTCCAAAGAGAGCATGTAATGTCAATGTTAGAAACAGTTGTTTGTTTGTTTGTTTGTTTGTTTTTAGAAACAATTGTTTAAAATTGAGGTTAGATTTCCCCAACACTTTATGCAGGAAAAAAGTGTTTAAGTCACAGTAAGAATTCAAATGATTTGGCTTTTTATTTTATTTTTCTTCAATAAAACATGATGTGCTGTATACCTAAATGAAATTGGCATTTCATTGAGTATCTACTACATGCTGTGCTCTCTATTAGTCAATCTCCTTTAATCCCACAACAACATTTTGAGGTAGGTGTTATTATTTTTATTCTATACTTGAGAAAATTGAAACAGATAAATCCAGTGATTTGCTAAACAGTATAGGATAAATGGCAGTACAGAAATTCAAACTTTTTATTCCAGTGCTTGTCCCTCTGTGCTAAATCTTCTTTTTGATAATGGCTCAAAAAATACTGGCAGATCTGGCCAACAAAAAATAGCATTCCAAAATGTTCTACTTTGAGTCTTATTTACTGCCATATATATGTATCCTTTCTAAAATTACTTCTTTAAGTATTCAGCTACCAAGTGATCTATACTTATTTGTCTTTTTTTTAATAGTTTATCTTTTATTCACTCTTCAACCTACTTGAAATTGCCTTCAGTACTTATCACTGTATTGAAACTGCTCTTGAATGTCTTTTTCTGTTCAGATATGATGGATAATTCTCGATCATCATTTATAACTTCTTACGTCTTGAAATATTTTCTGCTGTCCAGTTATATGATACCACATTTTCCTTTACTGGCCTTTAGTAGCTCCTTTTTATTCTCATGAAAACTAATGATTCTGCTCTCTCCACCAAACCTGTAGATATTAGATGCTACAAACCTTGGATGTGGCTACTCTTTTTCCACTTATCACTCTGCATGAACATATCCAGTTCTAATTTGTATTTCCAGAACTGTCCCAACCATTTCCACATTATCTACAGTGCTACTGCCACATTTCTTGTTCAAACTACCATGGTTACAGTAATTGACAATAATTGGTCTTTCTGTCTGTTTTCTGCTTTGTTTTCTATTGCTGCTGTAACAAATAGACATAAATTTATGGTTTGAAACAACACCCACTTATTAGCTCACAGTTTTATAAGTCAGATGGACAGGAGGGCTAACAGGTTTTTCTACTTACAGTCACCAAAGGTGGAAACTAAGGTGTTGTTCAAACTGGGCTCTTATTTGAAGGCTCCAGGGAAGAATCCACTTCCAAGCTCATTCAGATTGTTGCCAGAATTCAGTTCCTTGTAGTTGTAGGAATGAAGTCCCTTTTTTCTTGCTGGCTGCCAGCCATGAACTGCATTCAGCTTCTAGAGACCCATTTGTATTACTTTATACATGGTCCCCTTCATCCCTAATCCAACAGAGACAAGCTGAATCCCTCTCATACTTTGTATATCTGTGACTTCCCCTTTGTGGAAAACCAGAGAAAACTCTGTTTTTAAAAGGCTCATGTGAATAGATTAGGCTCATCTATATAATGTCCTTATTTTAAAAAGAATTTATGAGTAACTTCAGTTACAAGTGGAAAGTGTCTTTTTCTATGTACCAGGATGATCACAATAACAATGGTCAGGGGCGAAAGTTATGGGATCCTCTAGAATTTTGCTTACCATACTTGTCTAACTCTTGCCTCTCAACTACACTATTTATTATTTACAGAGCAGCCAGAATCATAATTTTAGAGCATAAAACATATGTATCATTCTCCTACTTTAAACCCATAGGTCCTCTAAAACCAGCCCTCCTTTTATTTTTTCTTTTTTTCTAGTCAATAAAATCTTAATCAGATAAACATAGATTTGTAGCTTATATGCTTTGTGTACCTTGACAGAGGACAACCTTTCTGAATTTAGCCTTGGTCATCAATACATTTTATGCTAGATGGTTATTTTGGGACATACAAGAGATGATGTGTAACACATCTCATACAAGAGATGATGTGTAAGCCTGACTTACTGCACCCATTCATTAAAAGTTTTGTATATATCTGGGGCACCTGGGTGGCTAGGTCAGTTAAAGTTCTGACTCTTGGTTTCAGCTCGCATCATGATCTCACAGGTCATGGGATTGAGCCCTGAGTTGGGCTCTGCAGTTGGCATAGAGTCTGCTTGAGATTCTCTCCTTCTCCCACCCCACATACACATACATTCTTTCTCTCTCTCTCTCAAATAAATAAATAAATCTTAAATAAATGAATAAACAAACAAAATCTTTCAAAATTAAAAAAAATAAAAGTTATGTGTACCCCAATCATCCTATCTTCTTCCCAACTTTGCTTATCTATCTGAAACCTGTCTGACAATAATGACTCTTTATCCTCTCTGTATTTGTCCAAATGGCCATCTAGAATGAGCTGTCTAAATAGTAGGTGTGATATTGGGAAAAGCAGATATTCTTTCAGTAAACATAGAGAAAATGTTCTCTGAAGCACTGTTTTAAGCCCTGTGAAAATCACAAAGACAACACAAATGTTAAACTGTGCCCTTTACGAGGTTGGACTCTCGTGGTAATGAAAGCAATTAGAGATGTTATGAAATAGAATTGACATCTCTGCTGTAAACAGAACCACGGTCTAGTTTCAGGCAATGGGTATGCCTGTCTCCAAAAGGCATCTTCTTATATGTGGCCATTTATTTAATTTTGATTTTTGGTGGAAGAGATTGTCTGAAATGAGATTTATTAGAGATGTAATAGAATAAGCAAGCTAGTATGAATATACCCTACTGTTTTCCAAAAAGAGAAATGTCACATGAGCTTAAGCTACCATTGTAGATAGTCATTGGAAAATTATTCTAATTCATTAAATATGTTTCTCATAATTGCTATTTAGTTAATGACTCTAGTTAAATAAGACACTATCATAAGACACGCTATGTTAGATACTCATTATTTAAAACATATGTTTTAAGACTAAGCAATTATAAAACAAGCTATTCACTTCTTAAATAAATAGATCCATAATAATTCACTTGTGTATAATTAACAATAATCAGTTTAGTAAGCCTATATTATAAGGTCAAACTAATAAAAGTAGGAAACAAAAATTGCTGTGTTCAACTTCCCAGCTGTTATTTATATATTCAGATTTTTCTCATTGAATTCATCATAAAATAGGACACATTCACTTGTGATTGCCACGTTTGAATTGAATACAAGAACTAAGCTTATTCACAACAATAGCTCTTAAAAGATATGCTAAATAGAAACATGTGATCCAGAGATTTAGTCTTTGAGTATTTACTCATCCTTAAAGTTCATCCATAAACTTAAGTGGTAAAAATATTAGCAAAGTTAATCTTTGAACATAATTATTTGGATGGCAAAATTTGATCATGATTTCACCTTGGTTTGTATTGATCCAGTAAGTGATAAGTAGACTTGTTACTATCTACTCCCCCTTGTGGCCTTTAACTTTATCATGAAATTAGGTGCTACGTTTTTTGCCTCCAGGAACACGGCCTGAAGTATCCAGCATTCATTGTCAATTTAATTAAGTGCCAGGTGGAGCTCAACAGGAAAGTACTTGCGGATCTAGCCATCTATGAACCAAAGACTTTTAAATCTTAGGTGCTACGTTTTAAAGGTGATATTACTACAGTAGTTTAATTCTTGAAAGGCTCCAGAGGATGATTATAAGGTGCAGCAAACTGCATAATTGAGAGAACCATCAGTACAATTGAAAGCTATCAGGTCAGGCTACTATGTGCCCCTATTTTTGCTCTCCTAGTATCTTGATTTAGCCATGTATTAGAAATGATCCTTATGACTGAATTATCACTTGTTTATAATACCTACTAAGGTGTAAGGTCATAAACCATGTCTTATTTACATATATACTTTTAATCATTTAAAATGCATCCTTGGAGTTTTAGCAGGTACAAAATGAATGTTCATTAAATGAATCATTGAATGAAGCATGTGTTCTCATTTGGAAATAAAGTAGCAAATAATTTAAAGTAGCTGTGTCTCAGTTTTAGCATCTATTAAAAAAGTAGTTAAATCAGCAAACTTTAGCTTAATGTATCTAGAGTAAGATTTTTTAATCAAGTCACATAACTGTAAATTTTCTAACTTCAAATTAGACATTTCTCCATTTTATTTATTTGTATTTCTAATGCCCTTGCATTCTGAGAGTCCTTGTATTATTTCCCATACTTAAAAAAGATGGTATCTGGATATTCACAATTGGAAGAGCTTGTCCTTGGGTAGGATCTTTGATGAGATTATTAGGCAAATTAGGAATTTCTAGTGTTTTAATGGAAGGATTCATAACAGATTTTCAGGTCTTTTCCCTGTTGCTTGTCAGGGTTGACAAGTTTAAAAAGGATACAGTAATTTAGGGGAGAAATCTTTCTAGAAATAAAGATCACATTTGGCTGGAGAAACCTTTGTCTTACATTCTTTGGAAACAGAACGTAACATGGGGATCAAATCAAGCTCATATTTAAATTACTATTATTACTAAATTGTTGAGAGGAAGATACAGAATGGCAGAAAAATACCTTGGTCTATTTCATTATACTCTCAGAACTAAATAGTACTCTTCACTTATCTGCCTCCAGAATTCTCCCCAAACTGATGCTCAATATCAATATTCGACCAATATCAGCAGTTAGCTTCTAAGAAATCTCCGTTTCTCCCATTCCTTAAAAGATTGATTCAAAACTCTTCTGCTGATTTTTAACACCTTTTGTACCTAATGCTTTTCTGTAAACCCATGTTGGTTTCCCACCATACACTAGTGCACACCATTTTCTTACATTTGTATTAGCCTAATTATAATATCTTGCTTGAATCTGCCCTCAAGCCTTGATTTACCCTATTTATTTCCTTATTTTAAATATTCTCTTTTCTCCTTCTCATATACTGAACTCTCACTTAGCCAGTTATAGCCTATTCAAATTCCACTCTTCATTTAAATAATTTCTCTACCTAAATCAGTTCAGTTCTTCCTTCTGTGCTATTATATTCAGAACCAGATGGTTGACACTTAATATTTCTCAATTTGTTAGGAAAAATTCCTGAAGACATGAACCTTGCCTTATAATTTTTTGTGTCTCTTATTTTTTTCTAGATAGTCATGAAATACTTTCTAATGAGTGACAGTTAGCAGAATTCATAATAACCCCATCAAAGAATTAATCTCTATTATTATTTGTAATTGACTAGAAATGGAAAAAGAGTAGCACCGGTGTTTATTAAAACTAAAGTCTCTATTTTATGAAGAAGGAAAGAAATAAATGTAGAAGTCTAGTCGCTAGGTCAGCCAAATTAATAGAAAACACTGAACAGAAATTTCTGTTCAAAAATATATTTTTATCATTCCAAATTCCCCTGAGCCTTGTGATTTTTCTCATACAATTAATTTTTGTTTCATGTAGGCTTCCTTTTTAATAGATTCAGCTAATGAAACCTTTACAAACACACATACACTGATTCATAGACACACATACATATACATTCACAAATTAAGAGGAAAGAAACCCAAAAGATTTTTTTAGGGTTTTTTTTTTTTTCCATTTGAAGTAATGGAAAATCAAACTTTCGAGTAGATACATGATTGCATTATCATCATCTTCATTATCATCATCATGATAATCATCAAAGCTAGCATCTATTGTGTGCTTACTATATGCTGGAGTTCTTGTTGCCTTACTAATATTCTATCTTACTTGATTTCCTGTTTTGCCTATGAGGCAGACAATACTACCATACTCATTTTATAATAAGGAACATAAAAATGAGAAAAGTTAAACTTTTTGCTCAGGGTCACACAGCCACTAAGTGATACATGTGGATTTAAACTGAAAAGCAGTTGTAAATGGTAGCAATTTTGATGATTATGTTTATTGTTGTTATTAAAATTCTAATTTTTGAAATCCCAGAGGCATCATTTTAAGAGGCCAGACTCACTCTGTTTACCTATCTCATGAACACATCGGCCATAGGTGTGGATACGATGCAAAGAATGAGACCCAATGCCTTGAAATTTCATAATATTATTGATCATTACCATCTGGGCTGTGAAGCATATTGTGATAGTAAAATGAGGCTCTTTAAGAGAAAACCATCCCTGATTGTTGATTTGATTGATTTTGCAATTTTTTTAATTGCACCTAAGTTTAGATCATATTTTGAATTTTTTTTTTAACTGCCAATCTTTTAACTTATTATGCACACCTATCACTTTGTTTGCTCTGCAGCTAACTTGATAACCAATAATGCCTCTTTTGGAGAGGAGCCATCTTCCCCATGAAATTGGTGGTGTTTTCCTGGATTCCCTTGACTTAAATTTTATGGACACCTGATCATAAATAAACCAAAGCCAATCAATTCCTTCCCTGAGGGCACTGAGACTGCAGAAATAAATCCAGATAGGTGTCAAAGCAATGTTTCCTCTCATGCAAAAGAGGTTGGGGTGCAGAAAATCACGTGTAGGGAAGCAGAGAGAAAGAGAATTCTGTAGGCATTTAAGTTCTTCAGGACACTATTCATTTGGATTGAAGTGACATTTTGTCCTTTATGGGCTTTCCTTATGAGAACTTTACCTCATATTCTGTGATACTTCCAAGTATCCCGATTCTATAGCATTCTTTTCTTCTCATATTTAACTTTATTTTTGTTTTAGTCTAATTAAATTGATTTGTAATTGCCTGAAACAGTCTTGATTTTTTATTTTTTTTATTTTTTATTTTTTTTAAAGATTTTATTTATTTATTTGACAGAGAGAGAGACAGCGAGAGCAGGAACACAAGCAGGGGGAGTGGGAGAGCGAGAAGCAGGCTTCCTGCCGAGCAGCGAGCCGATGTGGGGCTCGATCCCAGGACCCTGGGATCATGACCTGAGCTGAAGGCAGACGCTTAACGACTGAGCTACCCAGGCGCCCCAGTCTTGATTTTTTAAATGCCTAAATAAAGGACTATATTTTATGCTATTCAAACCCAGATATCAAAAGCTTAATAAAAGTTTGTTAAGTTGAATTTTATAAACCTGATTGCATTTAAGACTATGAGACTAACTGGGGTCAAAAGGACCAAGGAAGGATAAGACTTCGTAGTTTTCTTTGATTGATAATTTTTCTTTTATTTCCAAAATAACCTTAACAGGAAAGGAAATTACAAGCTTGTATAGAAAGACACTCAACTATTTTTACTGGATTGCATTGCTATAGCTCAGCAGTAAAAAGGAGCCTTTCAATCTGTTAGGAAAAAAAATAAATACAAAAAAAAAAGAACTATTGGAACCTGAGCAGTTATACAAAGCAGAAATTGGCTTGGCCGGTCCACTCAAATTCTCTTGCTTTTATTGGAAATGGTTTCTTTGTCAGTAAGTGTGGTTTTTCAGTTGCTGAGCCTGGACCTGCAGCTACAGACCTTTGGTTGAGAAAATGGTCATACAGTGACACTGCTAGGGTGTTTTTCATAGGCGTGAATCTGGGGAGGAAAGCATGGGTATCAAGCAGTAGGATTGTTTATATAAAAATTCACATGCACTGCTTTTTGCTGTCAGTGGTTAAAAGCTTTTCTCTGTAAGAAAATCCATCCATTCTGAGCCCAGTATCTTTTCTTTCTTTTTTACAATGTCGCTGTTAGGTAAAGAATAAAAAAGGAAAAAAAAAAGGCAACAAACCCCAAATCTTGGCTCATTTTCAGACATATTCTGGTGAGCTACTCAGTGCACTAGTTTGAATGGTAACCCACCCCTGGACCACAAATGGCAATTCAGGAACTGATCATTTTGAATTATTCATAGAGCAGTCAAACTTGACATTCTGAACACTGTGTTTGAGAATAGAAGAACTGAACAGGAGACCTGCAGCGGTCATTATTAAGAAGCAATAGCTTCTATTCAGATGATTACTATCCCCCACCCAGAAGGAGTAATCAAGTCTAAAATAGGACTGCTTTACTTTTGAATGGGTTCCATACAAATGTCTTTGTGAAATATAACTATTTTAGGTAGTATTTAGTTTTCATTTTTTTCAATTTATTGGGCATTTTACAGTAGATTTTCTTATATTACATTCCAGGCAGACCTTTGAGTGTGGTCACAGGTGTCTTTTAGAACCTATACACTGAATGAGAGATGTGTGAATCAATTAAGTCCTAATTGTCCTATATGGAGATTGGTAAATGTCTTTCTCTCTTCATGTACTTTATTCATAAAATTTCAAATAAAAGGTAGAAATGAGAAAGGAGCTGTTATATGAAGAACAGTATTCTTAGCAAGAAATTTCCAAACTGCTGAGTTAGAGACATTTCAGCAAATCACTAAGGACATCTGGACTCAGCAGCATACACATCTCAATAACATTGGATTGTGTGATATATAATCTTAATGACTGTGGCTTGAATTAAGCTCACACATTTTCTTACTCACAAATCTCAAGGTCCTCAGTAATTTACTCAAATAACTCTCTCAGTGTAAGGTGACTTTTGGTGAGATGCCAGGTTGTATCAAATAGGATACTCCAGGGTCCAAAGTGTTAAGTTTGCTATGTAAAAAGATTCAGAGATTATGGTCAAATTTAGGTACTCAACCAAATCTCCTACATTTCCACCATTGTCTGAAAAACTAAAAGCTTAATGCCTT
>NW_028022744.1:0-653 GCF_054177405.1 Leptonychotes weddellii
AACAGGGGGCTCCATCCCAGGACCCCAAGATCACGACCTGAGTCAAAGGCAGATGCTTAACCAACTGAACCACCCAGGCACCCCAAAGCATGTCTGTTGTCAATGCCTAATTCTGGAAAAATAGATAATAAACTGGTAACACTGGCTTCCCAGGGGAGGGGGGAGGGGGGACAGAACGGGACAGTTTTATTGAGATAGAATTCACATACCATATGACCCATGCGTTTCAGGTGTATAGTTCAATGGCTTTTAGTATATTCAGAGCTCATGTGACCATCACCATGGCCAATCTTAGAACCTTTTCATCACCCCAAAATGAAACCCCACACCACTTGGCCATCACTCCCACCCCACTTCTCCCAGTCCAAAGCAACCACTAATCTACTTTGTCTGTTGCTATGGATTTGCCCATTCTGGGCATTTCCTAGATGTGGAACCTTAGAATACGTGTCCTTTGGTGTTTGGCTTCTTCCACTTAGGATAATGTGTTCAAGGTCTACCCATGACGCATCATGGGTCAGTGCTTCGTTCCTTTTCATGCCTGAATACTTTCTCACCATGTGGCTGTATCACGTTGTGTTTATCCTTTCGTCTGTCAGTGAACATCGGGGCTGTTTGCACCTTTTGCCTATTACGAGTAGCGCTGCTCTGAC
>NW_028022745.1:0-653 GCF_054177405.1 Leptonychotes weddellii
GAGTAGGGGACCCTATTCCAACCGGTCCCCGGAATTGAGCTGGATATCTACCAGACCACTCTGAGCGCCCACGAAACCAGCCTGAGATGTAAGAAGATCTGGATCTCTACAAGCAGAATATCGCAGGCAGTTGGTTTTGAGGTATGAAGTGGGGAGCCTTGATTCCACGGGCGGACACCGGAGGATAAACGGCGGCGGGAGGGTGCCTGGCCGTGGGGATCCTACACCGCCGGTGAGTGACAGCCTCGCGTGCTGCAGAGGGGCACAGACTCGCAGACCAGTAGCGTCGGGAAAGGACTTTAGGGCAGCCCCCGGGGTGGAAAACCAGACTGGAGGGGTCGCGCCTGCGAACTGCAGCCCCCGGGGTGGAAACCCGGAACGGCGGGGACACGCAGGTGAACTGCAGCCCCCGGACGGAAACCCGGAGTGGCAGGGTCGCACCTGCGAACTGCAGCCCCCAGGGTGGAAACCCCAAGCGGCGGAGTCATGCGCGCACGAACAGGGAGCGGCTGGCGGTTTTAGAAGCACAAAGGGCAGAGACGTGCCCCGACCTGGAGGCAGGGCTGGGAGCGCTGCGGAGGGTCCCACAACCCAGGACACTGCAGTTTATAGCAGCACGGACAGAAACGGAGACAGTGTGGCCTGGAGAGCTC
>NW_028022746.1:0-653 GCF_054177405.1 Leptonychotes weddellii
AGGGATCCTGATGAAGGGCTGGATCCCAGGACCCTAGGAACACGACCTGAGCCAGAGGCAGTCACTTAACCAACTGAGCCACCCATGTGCACCTGTAAACTCATTTTTTTTTTTACAGTGGGAGAAGTACTGAATATTTATGTAGCTCATTTATGATTTTGTATTTCCCATTAATTAGAACTTTGTAAATGATAGATACCTAAAGGAAACATGCAGGCTCGCTCTATCACCTATCTACCTATCATCTATCTATTATCTATCTATCTATCATCTATCTATCTATCATCATCATCTATCATCCATCATCTATTTCTCTATCTGATTTCATATATGCTTATAAAATTGGGAAATTCAAATAATTGGATACGATTAAAGATGGCAAGATTTAATTCTTGATAAATGTCATTGAAATTTTTCTCTCTCAATTTTTTGGGGTGTTGTTGCTGTTCTTATTCAGCTTTATTCTTAGGCTCCCTCCTTAATCGTGGCTATAAAGGCATTGAAAATCCCAAACCCATATCATCTTTACAAGTCAGAATCTTAAATGAAAAATAACAAAACAAAACAATAAACTTCAGGAATAATGAGGGGAGAGAGGTCAGTATTTTGTTTTCTTACAGCTCCAGAAAAGTTCTTAAGAATATCTTTTATTA
>NW_028022747.1:0-653 GCF_054177405.1 Leptonychotes weddellii
AGTATAAAGAACAACCTGGGAAAGATGGCAGAGGAGTAGGGGACCCTATTTCAACTGGTCCCCGGAATTGAGCTGGATATCTACCAGACCACTCTGAGCACCCACGAAACCAGCCTGAGATGTAAGAAGATCTGGATCTCTACAAGCAGAATATCGCAGGCAGTTGGTTTTGAGGTACGAAGCGGGGAGCCGTGATTCCGTGGGCAGATATCGGAGGATAAACGGCAGCAGGAGGGAGCCTGGCTGTAGGGAACCTACACCGCCGGTGAGTGACAGCCTCGCTCGCTGCAGACGGGGCACAGACTCGCAGACCGGTAGCGGCGGGGAAAGGACTTTAGGGCAGCCCCCGGACGGAAACCCGGAGCAGCGGGGTCGCGGGGGCGAACTGCAGCCCCCGGGGCGGAAACCCGGAGCGGCGGGGTCACGCATGCGAACTGGGAGCAGCTGGCGGTTTAAGAAGCACAAAGGGCAGAGACGTGCCCCGACCTGGAGGCAGGACTGGGGGCGCTGCGGAGGGGCGCACAACCCAGGAGCCTGCAGTTTACAGCAGCACGGACAGAAACGGAGAGAGTGTGGCCTGGAGAGCTCACTGAAGAATAAACTGCGGTCTCTCTGCTCTGAGGCAGAGGGTTGGAAACGGTCTCTTCTGCTCT
>NW_028022748.1:0-653 GCF_054177405.1 Leptonychotes weddellii
TAGCATGGTATATTGATGTACAGATCTAGATTCTGATCTTGTTTCACATTTCCAACCCATGTGACTTTGACCAAGTTGTTAAATTTGTTTTCGGTTTGTAGATTGGAAATAATAATGCCTTTTTATTCATGTCCTGGGCTGCAGTGATTAATTTAGCGCATTGCTTTATGCAAATGCATGATCATAGTCATAGAACTTTAGAGATTCAGATTTTTAAGATAAAAGATTTTCTAAACTTTTTTCCTGAAGCTTTGTCAATTATTTATTTCTGAAGGAAAGTTAGGAAGAACTATAATATAGAAAACAGAATGGGATTGCTCTGGATGAAGTAAGAATAGGGTTCCAGTAGAGTACTGCCTGCTTGGTTTCCCCTTAACTTTACCAGCAGCCCAATACACCAGAACTCAAAGCACTTAGAATATATTTTTTCAACAAATTAATTATTAAGAAACTAAAGTGTGTGTTCATTTTAAAGAAGAAGATGTAGGCCACAAGTGATATTAATGGTTGTTATTACTGCTATTATTTTATGCATTTCTGTTTTACTTAAATGTTATTGATAGTGAGTCAAGCAAGACACTTTACTATATTATGGAAATCATGGGAGGCTCTTAAAACTTTAGAACCGAAGCTTTTAGAATTATTAATAATTC
>NW_028022749.1:0-653 GCF_054177405.1 Leptonychotes weddellii
ATTTGAAAAGATATATGCACCCCCATGTTTACTGCAGCATTATTTACAACAGCCAATATATGGAAACAACCCAAGTGTCCATCAACAGATGTATCTCTTACAAACACACACACACACATATACACACAGAGGAATGTTACTCAGCCATAAAAAAGAATATGATCTTGCCATTTGCAACAATGTAGATGTACCTAGAGGATATTATGCTAAGTGAAATAGTCAGAGAAAGACAAATACTATATGATTTCACTTATATGTAGAATCTAGAAAGCAGAACAAATGAACAAACAAAAAGCAGAAACAGACCCAGAAATAGAGAGAATTCTGTATTGCCAGAAGGGAAGGGGGTGGGGGACGGACGAAATGGGTGAAGGGGAATGGGAGGTTCAGGATTCCAGTTATAGTAAGTCACAGGGATACAAGTACAGCATAGGGAATATAGTCAATGGTATTGTAATAGCATTATGCAGTAACAGATAGTAGCTACACTTGTGGTAAGCATGGTGTAACATATAGAGTTGTTCAAGCACTACCTAGTACACCTGAAACTAACATAACATCTTGTGTCAACTATGCTTCAATTAAAAGAAATAAATAAATATATAAATGTTAAAGAACAAATTTATGTTACTAGTGGGAATACTATTCCCAGA
>NW_028022750.1:0-653 GCF_054177405.1 Leptonychotes weddellii
TAGCATGGTATATTGATGTACAGATCTAGATTCTGATCTTGTTTCACATTTCCAACCCATGTGACTTTGACCAAGTTGTTAAATTTGTTTTCGGTTTGTAGATTGGAAATAATAATGCCTTTTTATTCATGTCCTGGGCTGCAGTGATTAATTTAGCGCATTGCTTTATGCAAATGCATGATGATAGTCATAGAACTTTAGAGATTCAGATTTTTAAGATAAAAGATTTTCTAAACTTTTTTCCTGAAGCTTTGTCAATTATTTATTTCTGAAGGAAAGTTAGGAAGAACTATAATATAGAAAACAGAATGGGATTGCTCTGGATGAAGTAAGAATAGGGTTCCAGTAGAGTACTGCCTGCTTGGTTTCCCCTTAACTTTCCCAGCAGCCCAATACACCAGAACTCAAAGCACTTAGAATATATTTTTTCAACAAATTAATTATTAAGAAACTAAAGTGTGTGTTCATTTTGAAGAAGAAGATGTAGGCCACAAGTGATATTAATGGTTGTTATTACTGCTATTATTTTATGCATTTCTGTTTTACTTAAATGTTATTGATAGTGAGTCAAGCAAGACACTTTACTATATTATGGAAATCATGGGAGGCTCTTAAAACTTTAGAACCGAAGCTTTTAGAATTATTAATAATTC
>NW_028022751.1:0-653 GCF_054177405.1 Leptonychotes weddellii
AAAAAAAAATGAGCCTACTAATTAAAATTTGGCAAAAATAACATTAAAATGAGGTAATTTTAAGGAAAATGGAAGCAAAAGTTAAAACTATTAAACTATGAAGATCAGAAGTAAATAACAGCAGAGACAAAGTATAGCACAAGATAATATATGTAAACATATTTTTACAATATAAATACATTATTTAACATAACTCCAATATAAATATTTTCATAATGTTCCTAACATTTCCTAATTATAAAATATCAGAATTATAAAAATAAGTAAAAAGTCAAGGGAAATTAAGACAATGCGTAGTACCATTTTATACTGAAAATGAAAGAAATAGAAGAGTCAGGGACACAGAACAAGAAACTTCTCCCTGCTCCGCGGGAAGCCTGCTTCCCCCTCTCCCACTCCCCCTGCCTGTGTTCCTGCTCTCGCTCTCTCTCTCTGTCAAATAAATAAAATCTTTAAAAAAAAAAAAAAAGTCCGATTCCATTGTGTGAATATCAAGTGATCGCATCATTCTCCTGTTATTGGGAGGGCGATGGTTCTCAGTGCAGGACTGTCATGAATAGTGCTGGCATGTAATATCTATAATTTATGTTTTAGTGGAACATGCACACATCTGTTGGTGATATATGTGGGACTGAATTGTTGGTAAATATGGT
>NW_028022752.1:0-653 GCF_054177405.1 Leptonychotes weddellii
AAAAAAATTATGCAAACCACAAATTAACACAGTACTTGCTACAAAATTTATAAATGTGGGAGATGATACTTAAAAGTCAGGGGAAGCCACTGACATGAGAATACAAACTTTTTTACAGGGACCAAATCATTATTCAAATCCCCTTGGGAGGGGCACCTGGGTCTGTGGTTAGTGGGCTCTGGGTTTTGGGTCAGGTCGTGATCTCGGGGTCGGGAGATGGATTCCCCTGCAGCTGGCTCCCCACTTAGTGGGCGGGGTCTGCTAGAGATTCTCTCCTTCTAACCCTCCCCTGACTTAGGTTGCATGTGCTCTCTCAAATAAAAAATCTTTTTTTTTTTTAAATTTAAATCCCCTTTTGAGAAAAATAGCACAGAGTAGCACTGTTTACTGCCAGGCTAAAATTTTCAAAGTTGGCGCCAGAGTACAAACTAAACTTCTTCCCAGTGTAGACTCCCAAGGTGCCATGGCAGGATGCCAGGCCTGTCTTATACTTTAATTCTGTAGCACTCTGCACAGAGGGACAAGCATGATTGTGTCTGGTCTGCAGGTCCCCCTTTCTTTTTTTTTTTTTTTAAAGATTTTATTTATTTGAGACAATGAGAGAGACAGAGAGCACATGAGAGGGGGGAGGGTCAGAGGGAGAAGCAGACTCC
>NW_028022753.1:0-653 GCF_054177405.1 Leptonychotes weddellii
TGGAGTAACAGCATCGTGTTCGTGTGACATCACTGAGGGTCTTTGGGCCACTAGGCTACTTTGGTTTTTACTCTGAGTGGTCTGGGCAGCTGGGGGAAGGTTGTGAGCAGAGGAGTGATATGATCTGAATTACCGCTAGCAAGGTCACTCTGGGTGATGTGTTGAGGAGATTTTAGCAGAGCACAGGTGGAAGCAGAACCAATTAGGAGACCACCGCAATGGTCCAGGCAAGAGATGATAGTGGCTTAGAACAGGCAGTGAGAAGTGGGCAGATTCTAGATATCTTTTGCACGGTTCTCAGTATCCTTCGAGATCAAATGCCCCTGTTCAGCATGTTACACAAGGGCCTTCATGATCTGCCTGCCCTGTATCCTTCAGGTGCCCTGGGGGCTTTATACAGGTTCCTCTGTGTGCCTGGAGCCACCTTCTTCAAGGTGCAACCAAGTGAGCCCCGCATAAATCCCCTTCTTCCTCCAAATCTAGGTTGGCTATGTTCCCGGCTCCCTGTGCTTGTCTCCATCCCTCTGCATCACAACTGTTTCTTTACTGATCTGTTTTCCTTCCCCACAGTGCACTGTGAGTGTATTGAGGGAAGGAACAGTGGTGTCCCCCTGCCCCCTTTTTAAACAAGTGCTTGGCATGTAAGAGGTACC
>NW_028022754.1:0-10907 GCF_054177405.1 Leptonychotes weddellii
CTTCACTGAATGAGCCACCCAGGCACCCCCAAAAACCTAGATTTTAAAGTCACGGGTGAGTATGAATCTAACCTTTGGCACTCTATCTATGTGACCTCAGACAAATTGCTTTTACCTTCTTAGCCTTCTTTTGAAATGGAAATTATTATTCTTATCTTGCAGGACTACTGTGAGTAGTGGAAACAGCCTACAAAGAATTCCTTGTTCATAGATAGCTCTTAATAGAGTTTATGTGTATAAATGTGCAGGCACACACATATGAATATCCTAAGATTCTCTGACATATTGGAAATATGGAATCATGCCATTCTCAAACCACAATAAACCCTTAGATATGCACAGGTCATGGGTATGTAAGTACCTGTGGGTTTGAAATGAGAGAGAGACTGGGAAGGGAAAGGTGGCTGAGTGCATATAGAAAGAAACAATCATGAAAATGTATCAAGACTATTCAGCATCTTGGAGTTTACTGTCTTAAAAGTTTAGCATCCCTATGGTATACTTCAGAAAATTTAGATGAGCATATAGGGACTAAACATATATTTCCTGAGGATCAAATGAGATAATAAATGCAAAATTGCTTGGAATAATTCCTAGTACACAGTTAGTGCTAAATAAAAGTTAATTATTCTTTTAAATAAAGGTGTACTATAAGGTCTCCTTCTATTAGAATGTGGGCTTTTTAAGACATAGGTTATATCATATTAATCTTTTTCCCTAGACTTTAGTGTAATGTTTGGTGCTTTATAGATACTTTCATAGAAGATGAGAGAAAAGATGTTACCATGAACTAAAAACACATATGAAGCTACAAAATAAAAATTATGACACAAATCTGAGTGGGTATTTACATTTGCAAGCTTGAAAATCAAGTGAGAGAAATGAGCTCTACATGGTAACAGAAAAGGTGAAGTGAGCATGGCAAAAAGGCTCAAAAGGGTAAAGGATCAAGAGATAAAATCAATAGGCAGAAAAGTATGGCATTCTAATTCTTTAAGTTTCTAAGGTGAATATTTGTGCAACTCAAATCACAAATACACACTAATTCCACGAAGATATTCATTTTCTACACTCTACAGTCATTTCTGATGCTTTCAGTATTTAAATTTTTATAATAAATTACAGTTAGACATGACACTTTCATGTTCATTGTATTTGCTTTCTAACCAGAGCTAGAACTATCAGCTAGCAGGTACTTACACCAGGCTCAATTCACTCAAATTGCCGGTCTGGTCCCTGTAGGCATTTTGTGCTTATCACTCTTGCTCTAAAGAAGGGTTTTCCAGTGTTGTTCATGCCATGGCACACATGGAAAAGGACAGCAACTTAATTAGTATAACCACTGAACTAATGGAAGAAGTCACTAAGAGATTACCCACAGGCCTGCAGCTGCCCCAGGCTCTGCCCTACTGGTCCCCAGAGCTAAGGGGAAAATTTCAGGAGATCTATAATCAATTGGGGCTAGGAGTGGGACAGGCCACTCCAGCTGGGAAGCTTTGCTCTCAACTCTCCTTGTAGAGAAATAGAGCAGGTTTTATAGATTTGTTTATTCAACAAATACTTAGGATAGTTACCCTTCTAGCCACTGAGATGCAATGAACAGGACAGAGTCCCTGCTCCCTGGAATACAGGCTGAAAGTGGCTAAGTGCCCCACTCAAGTCAATAAGACTCAGGGGACCAGGGCTAGAATCCATACCACCCGACTCAACTCACAGTTTTTGCCAAGGAAGGAAATGCTCAAGGGTCTATACTATATAATTATATTTGTAATTCCTTGGTGAAGAAAGTGACTGCCCAGTTTTCTAACTTACAAGTTTGTCAATTTGTGCTGTATTAATTTGGAATGTGAGAAAATCTTTCTTGTCTTAAAGTTTGCACTTGGAACTTTTCTAATTTAGTGGGGCACTTTAAAGGAGAGGGGAAAAAAAGATGGCTGAGGTCCGTACAACTTGGATACAGGCTTATCTTTTTTGTGTGGTGATTTCAATATCTATCAATACCTTTCAGTGTGGATAATACTGCTGCACAGTGAGCTGGTAGAAGAGAGAGATGATAGATTGTCACCAGCAGTAACCAGGTGAGAAAGGATCCTCCTATCACTAAGATGAAACAAGCTTGGCAGAAAGCATATTTAAACTGTTTAAGAAAATAAATTTTTAATGCATGATTGCTAATTACAGAGGCGTTTTCAGTTTTCATTAAAGCTATTCCCTGAGGATCTCTACTTGGGAACACTTTGTTAATGATTTATTTGAATTATTGCATACACTTGGAAATAATAATCTTCTCATTTATTCAACAATTCAAACATTTTCCTAAATTTTATAATAAGGTGAAGAATGATCGATTATTGAATTTTTTATGTATTGAAGGACTTTTTGTATATTTGTTTGTGGGTCCATGCAGACACCAGTCCATCTAAACCTAATAACAGAGAGACAAATACAACTATTCTCACTGACTGTGGATTAGCTAATTCATATTATTTCTGTTACTTTTTGTCTTTAAATGGTAACAAGTTACTGGCTAGAGAGGGTAAAAGACAGGATTGAAATGTGATTCCAAAGCCCTTGAACATTCCAGACTTTGCAAAAATTTGGAATTTACCCAAAAACATCATTTTCAACTTACTTTTCAAATATCTAATTGTGATTTTAGCATAAATATGTTATCTTTAGCTTCCAGTGTTTAGATTGGAATATAATGTGTTATAAATACCTCCAAAAGCTAAGCATTTGGATTAGATGATGATGCATAAAACTTTACCAACAGAGCATATTTTAGGTTTGATGCTAGGTTAAAGTGTCCAACTGCACAGAAGAATGGAACATAAACCCTGTGAAAAATCCACAATGACCAAGGTTGTTAAAGGATGGTCATCTAGATTTTGAATGTAGGCTTAAAAATAGGGCCTGTCTGTTCCAAAGTAAGAGTGAAAGAGTGTTAAATTCAAGGAGAACAGGAGTGGTTAGTTTTTGAGTATCTGCCATGAGCCAAGACATGGTGTTAGGACTCCACCAATGCATCTTAAATTATATTGCGCATCTCAAACCACCCAGAGAACCTGGATACAGTGCGGATTAGGATTCAGAAGGCCTGAGGAATATGAGATAACACGAGTTGGGGTGAAGGTGGCCTGTGCATTCACAGCTTTTCTTAATAAGCTCCTACGTAGTGCTTGTGATCCTTGGACTACACTCAGCAGCAAGGTTCTCCATAATCTGTGATATCACCTTCATTTCACATGAATAGATGTCAGCTGAGAAGGTGTAGTGTCTCGATCAACATCTCTCAACTCTGTAGAATATTCAAATTCATAGTAGGGTGATAAGAAAATGCTAGCTGTTTCTACTGTCCCGTGAATTCCCCCATTCCCAGAATTCAGTGAGCTAAAAACAAAAACGTGATGAGGAAACTCCTCCAAGGGATTTTTGAATACAATGAAGAAGAGATGGCAATGCTTCTAATATCATGTCAATTAATTTGTGCTTTCCACTTTGCTCTTATGAAAACCTCTCCTAATGTGGTTGCTTCTTTTCACTAGTTATGCCATTTAAGAAAAAAAAAATGACTTGAGAAAATGATGTGACAAGAAAACTATATCATTCTAGAACCATGTACAAAAAGCATGGAAAATGTGAGGTATACTTAACATGACTTAATTTTCCCTGACCCTATGGCAGAGTGCAAGAGGGGGAAGTAATTCCTTTGTTCCCTACCTACATAGATACTCAGTACCGTAGAAGGTTGTAAAGGTAACAATAACTTTCATGACTATCAAGTAATTAAGAACAACAACAAAAACAAAAATCCCTGAAATTTCATTTTCTGTGTTACCACATCATTTGGAATAATAGTAATGCAGTCTTTCTCCTTCCTCTCTCATCCTCCAACTGGTTTTTCTCCCATCACTGAATTTAATGATTTGTTTTTCAGGAAAGGACATTACAAACAAGAAACATCCAGAATCATTTAACCTGGGTAGACAACAGCTAGGGAACAGGTCCAAGAAAGACAACCTTCTACCTACAAAAGTGCTTCAGTAAATAAACAATTTGCTTGGCTGAGAAGTGTGGATAACAAAATATCATGAAAAATAAAAGGGAAAAATCCAAGAGCTGGCTGCTAAATTTCAGGCTCCAGAGCAGGCACATAATGAGGAAATAAAATTCCAGATAACCAAAAGCCAACTACTTCACTGTTCCTTTTAAAATGCAATAAGCAATAAGATGCTACAAAATAAAGTCAGGGCAATAAATATAATTCCTTAAATAGGTGAAGTACAACTTTTTTTGAGATTTGGTTTGGTTTAGTTTGGATTTCATATTTATAGCTCCCAACATCCCTTATGGCATATCATTTAGTTTTAAGAAATAAAATTCTGGGGGTGCCTGGGTGGCTCAGTCGTTAAGCGTCTGCCTTCGGCTCGGGTCGTGATCCCGCGGTCCTGGGATCGAGCCCCGCATCGGGCTCCCTGCTCGGCGGGGAGCCTGCTTCTCCCTCTTCCACTCCCCCTGCTTGTGTTCCCTCTCTCACTGTGTCTCTCTCTGTCAAATAAATAAAATCTTTAAAAAAAAAAAAGAAAGAAAGAAAATTCTGTCACAAAGAAAGAATACAGGGAATTTCCTAACAAGTTAGTACTAGATTTATTAAAAGAATATGCTACTCTTTACTCCATTAAAAATAATTTTGTAATAGAAAACTTATGGAACACAAATAGAAACACTCAATCTAAATTTCCAAAACACATATTTCTATTCATATTTTTCCTTTTTTTTTTTTTCTCCTAAGCATTTTAACAGTTAAGATCCATTATTTGTAGGGCTCAGTTGGTTAAGCGACTGCCTTCGGCTCAGGTCATGATCCCAGGGTTCTGGGATCGAGCCCCACATCAGGCTCTCTGCTCAGCAGGAAGCCTGCTTCTCCTTCTCCCACTTCCCCTACTTGTGTTCCCTCTCTTGCTGTGTCTCTGTCAAATAAATAAATTCTTAAAAAAAGAAAAAAGGTCTATTATTTGCATAATGTTGAAACGATTTCTACTTAAAAATACAGTAAACTATTTTTTATGGTAAAACTCTTCTTAAACATGCTTCATGGCAATCATATGTGTTTATATTAATTTATTTAACCATTTCCTTCTACTGGATAGTTACATCATTCAAAAAATGTCCTTATTTGATTTTAAGGAAACACTGCATTGAACATCTTTGTATTAAAAACATTCCCTCATATTTTGGGTTTTTCTTTGTATATATTTCTTTTTTTTTTTAAAGATTTTATTTATTTGACAGAGAGAGCACAAGCAGAGGGAGAGAGAGGGAGAAGCAGGTTCCCTGCTGAGCAAGGAGCCCGATGTGGGACTCGATCCCAGGACCCTGGGATCATGACCTGGGCCGAAGGCAGCCGCTTAACCGACTGAGCCACCCAGGCGTCCCTGTATATATTTCTATAAGCAGAATTACTGAGCCAAGGAAAGTATACATTTAGATTCTTAATAGGAGTTATTTTTTTCCAAAATAATTTGTCATTTTATATCCCATGAGTTTTTGTTAAATGCATAAGTGTGTATACTCAAGTCTTTTTTTTTTTAACATAAAAAATTGAGGCAGTTGAGAATAGCTGTGAGGAGTACCAGATTTGCATCTGAATCTCCCTAAATTCAAGAACAGATGAATAGTAAGTTTTTAAACTTTCTTTCAGACTTTGCCACATATGACAAGAATCCATGAATCTAGGATCTATAATTATTACAATAAGGTCTACTAATTCCATTTTATAGAGGAAAAATATAAAAGTTAAGAGAAAAAGGTTAAACAAGTGGTAAAATCTGCCTCCCAGGTCAGTGCTATTTCCAATAACTAGTTCTTCTGGCTTATGCATACAGACCTCAAACGTTGATTTTCTGATTTAACCTTCTATAAACTATTTTGAAACACATGCTTTATGTGATTTAGCATTCAAGTTCACTGAGCTTTGATGAGATAAATAGTGCTTTCCTCTTGGGAAACACAATGTCATGATGTCATCACCTACTCAATGTATTTTTTTTTCTCCTTTTTTTGGAATCATGTCAGGCACATTCAATTCTCTAAATCCTATAATAGATGTTTTTCCTTTCCCCCTCATGTGTGCTCTACTTCTACCTTTTATCATAAAAGCCTGTTTGTTCACCTTCTGACAGCTCTCCACAGCTCATCACCCTGTCCACTGCAGGTAAACCATACAATTGTATGAATTTCAATATATAGAAAAAAGATGAAAGATGGAAAAAAAAAGAATAGATAATAGATCTATGATAAGTCAAAGAAATAACAAAAAGGGTCAAATTACCTGAAGTTCAAACTAAAAGACATCAAAGAGAGAAAGCCAAGTACTAAAATAAGAGGTAATAGAAGATGATGAGGGGAAAAATCATAATAAAAGGAAGATGATAGTTTGTAACTGGGAAGAGAAATTGTAAAGAACTAGAAATAAATGGGTAAGATAGAATTAAAGGTATAATAATGAGAACTGAAAAATAATAGTGGATGTAGTGAGGAATAAACCTGTCATATTAGCCAGGGAGGATGGGAATAGATGATACTGTTTCTGTGGGAAGTTTCCAAAGCCTTAGTCTGAGCTGTTACATTCAGATGTGAAGCAACTCTTAGGGATAAAAAGTAAAGCGGGATAACATGAAAACATGGTAATTATAATGGTGGAGAGCCAGTCTTGTGATTTAAAATGGTATAACTATAAGAAAAATATTTAGCCTTCTTTTTCAATTAAAAAAAAAAACAAAACAAAGCACTATACTTACAAATCTATATGTCTCTCAATTCATCTTATAAAAACTAGATGTTCTGGATCACAAATATATTTTTTTCTGAATATGTGTCAAGTGTGTGCAGGTGTATACAGCTTTCTCTCCAAACAGCTTTATTAGAATTATGTGTCTTAAGTTTTTGTTGTTGTTGTTCACATCTGCCTCCTTCACTATTCCCCAAATGCCACCACTCTTGTGCATTATTATTTAAGAATTTAATTCTGACTTAATCTGATTGATCATTTGACTACACAGCTTTTTACCATACAATTATATTTATAAAGTTATCAAAATACATATATAAAGCAGTAACATAGCCTGCAGTTGATTCTTTATAAATCCTAGAGGTATACAAGGAATTGCTTCTGCTTTATTTGAACACATTTTGTTTTGTTTTTAATAAAATGACTTTCAAATATACCATTATATTATGCAGCTGGGAGCTTATTTGACCCATGCTGTGAAACTGATCCTGTTGGAATTGGACAACTGCATTTGAGCAGGACACCAATGCAGGATTCCAGAAGTATTAAACACTGCCCAGAATAAAATATATTCTTGGCTACAGTATAAAGTACACATTGAGATGAATAAATAAATGAATGAATTATTATACATTTTTACTCATACCAAACCTGGACTCAGTTTACAATAAAGATTATTAATACCCCCTAATTTGTGAATTTTAGGAAAATTTCTGAGTATGACACACAAGTCCTTAAAATAGTTGACATAAGAAATCTACCCATCTACATGTTCTTATCTAAAAATTTGAATACTGTTTACAATGCAAGTCCTCATTTATTAAAACATTAATTCATGAGCATGTGATATATGTGGCATTATATCTGGCTACTGAATTAATATTATTCATAGAATAATAATATTAATTTCATTAACTAAGATGTTTGGTAATACTGATTTGATTTAATCACCTACAAATAAAACGTAAAATGCCAAACACAGTTGAACTCAGCAAGACTTAAAAAAAAAATAATATCTGATCTTAAACTCATGTTGGCCCATAGATACAACTAGTTAATACCCACATCAGTGTAAGTAACCCAAAAAACCACCCAAAGACTGACAGAACAGACTCTCCACAGATAAATGTGGAGAAGAGGCCATATTGAAGAGGGTAGGAAGGGCAGAAAACAAATCTGAACCTAAGGAAGCTGCAACAGGGAGGAGGAATGTGTGGGTGCAGAGAGGGGAGAGGAGATGTGCATGCCAGGCACCCCAGAAGCAGGGGACCAGGATGGAGAAGACACATCCCCATATCATTTGGCTTTGAAAACCAGAGGGGACCAATAATCAATGGGGCTTAACACCTGGAAATTTAAAAGTCAGCAGGCTTAGCTCTGGGAGAGCCAGGAGATAACACAAAACAAACAGTCCCACTAAGATACAGCAGTTTGAAAAATGCCTGGGATATACAGTGAGATTCATTTACTAATCTTGGAGCATATGCTGGAGGAGCAGGGATCTTTGACAGACTTCTCCAAGAACAAAAGAGCTGGCACGTACCATCCATTCTCTGCCCCTCAGCATAGATATCCCTCACTTGCAGGAACCAGCAAAGTGTAACACTCTCCACCTCGCTTGCTAACGACACACCCCAGCCTGTGTGCTTCTATGGATCCACTCCCTCCAACCTGCAGCCTGGCAGGAATTTTCCCAGACCCCTGTAGGTGCCCTCCCTCAGCAGATCTGCACAAATCTTGCTAAAACCCCATGCCCCACCACAAATTCTCCTGTAGACCTGCTGCCTTGATTTGCCTCTAGCCAAGCCCATCCAAAGTGGTGTCACAAGCCTGGCAGTATGCAAGCAGGCCCAGCAGGGGCAGCACCACTCCAAAATTACTCCCACCCTGTGGAGAGAAAAAGACAATAACACACACCAGTCCAACTGCAGCCTCAGCAGTGGACTGGGGGCAGACATCTGTTCTGACTATAGGCCCTACCCATAAACAAAAGCTTCTCAGGGGACAACACAGGGAAATCACCCTGCATTTGGTGTTACTGATCTCTGGCAAACATAGCCCTGAACTAGCTCACTAACAACATAAGGATCAAACCCCATCCATAAGGGCAAAGAGAGCCCTTGCAGATGACTGGACTGAAGGCAAAAAGTGGGTCAGCCATAACCATAGGGTACATGCAACACACATAGGAGACACCCCTGAAGCACCGGTTTCTGGTAAATAAGAGACATTGTACTGCAGGGCACTACAGAGCCTTCTCTGCATAGGCCACTACTCTCAAGAACTGGAAATGTAGATGACTCTCAACACACAGAAACAGACAGATCAAATCAGAAGACAGAGGAATATGTCCCAAATGAAAGAACAGGACAAAATCACAGCAAGGGAGCTAAACAAAATGGAGATAAGTAATATGACTAATAACAAATTTAAAGTAATGGTCATAAAGATACTCACTGCATTTGAGAAAAAAAAAAGTGGAGGATCTCAGTGAGACCCTTAAACAAAGAGATATAAAATATAAAAAGAACCACTCAGAGATGAAGAACTCAATAACTAAAGCTAAAAATGCACTAGAGAGAATAAATACTGGATTAGTGGAAGAAGAAGAATGGATCAGCCACCTAGAGGACAGAGTAATCAAGTTGAACAGGAGAGAAAAAAATAAAAAATGAAAACAGACTAAGGGAACTGAGTAACACCAACAAGCATAATAACATTCGCATTACAGGGATCTCAAAAGGAGAGAGAAAAGGGGGCAGAAAATTTATCTGGAAAAAAAAAAAAGCTGAAAACTTCCCAAATCTGGGGAAGAAAACAGAAAACCAGATTTAGGAGGTATAGAGAACCCAAAACAAAATCAACCCAAGGAGGTCTACACTGAGATATGTTGTAATTAAAATGGCAATATGTAGCGATAAGAAAGAATTTTAGGTTAAATATGAGGGAAACCCCATAAAGGTATTAGCTAATTTTTCAGCACAAACTTTGCAGGCCAGAAGAGAGTGGCATGATATATTCAAAATGCTTAAAGAAAAAAACGACCCACGACCAATAATACTCTATTCATCAAGGCCATCATTCAGAATACAAGGAGATATAAAGAGTTTTCCAGAAAAACGGAAGTAAAAGGAATTTATGATACACTAAACCAGCTGTACAAGAAAAAAAGGAGACTTGAGTGGAAAGGAAATACCATAAGCAGGAGTAAGAAAAGTAAGAAGCAAAAAAAGTAGTAAAATTAAATATATCTATAAAAATCAGTGCAGGGATTCACAAAATAAAAAGATACAAAGGATGACACCATATACCTAATATGTAAGAGGAAGAGGAAAATTTAGTGCCTTTAGAATGGGTTCAAACTTAAATGACTATCAACTTAATATAGACTGATATAAACCAGATGTTACATAGAAGTCTAATGGTAACCCAAAATAAAAAAACTGATAATAGATATGCAAAAAATAAAGAAAATAAATCCATGGATATCACTAAAGAATAAAGAAAACAAATCCATGGATATCACTGAAGAAGGCCTGTAAACTGTGACAGTAGAGAACAAGAGAAGAAAGGAACAGAGAAGAACTATAAAAACAACCATAAAACAAGAAAATGGCAATAAGAATACCTATCGATAATTACTTTGAATATAAACGGAGGTAAATGTTCTAATCAAAAGACATGGGGTAACAGAATGGATAAAAAAAACAAGACCAAAATGGATGAAAGACCTCAATGTGAGACAGGAATCCATCAAAATCCTAGAGGAGAACATAGGCAGTAACCTCTTTGACATCACTCAAAGCAATCTTTCAAGATACATCTCCAAAAGCTAGTGAAACAAAAGCAAAAATGAACTTTTGGGACTTCATCAAGATAAAAAGCTTCTGCACAGCAAAGGAAACAGTCAATAAAACAAAGAGGCAACCCACAGAATGGGAGAAGATATTTGCAAATGACACTACAGATAAAGGGCTGGTATCCAAGATCTATAAAGAACTTCTCAAACTCAACACCCAAAAAACAAATAATCAAGTCAAAAAATGGGCAGAAGATATGAAAATACACTTCTCTATAGACATACAAATGGCTAACAGACACATGAAAAAATGTTCAT
>NW_028022755.1:0-653 GCF_054177405.1 Leptonychotes weddellii
GTGGAAGTATTTCTTGGGTTTGTCTTCCTAGCTTCAGAATAGCAAGTAATAAGGGACTTAAAAATCCCAATCTGAGGTTTGTTATCAAAACATCCAGTGTAGCAAATTTAAGAAGGCTATATGGTAAGTTAGCACTCTTTCTGCTCTTATGTAAATAACCAGGTCAAATCTAGTAAGACTAGTCATCTTATTTTGTGACCAAATAAAATCATCTTTTTATGAGGTTTTTTTAACATAAGGGAGGAAACTATAGGGAAAAATCTATTCTTCAGTGGAAATTATACACTGCTTGAAGCAAATCTGTTATCTGATTCTGTTTCTATGGGAGCTACT
The DNA here is from genome assembly GCF_054177405.1 of Leptonychotes weddellii. Classification (NCBI taxonomy): domain Eukaryota; kingdom Metazoa; phylum Chordata; class Mammalia; order Carnivora; family Phocidae; genus Leptonychotes; species Leptonychotes weddellii. The sequence goes on from NW_028022755.1 coordinate 334, forward strand.
GTACAGCTCTGTAAGTTGCAAATTACTGATAGCAATGCAGAATAATTTTTCAGGAAGGAAAAGAGGCCTTGGGTGCAGATGTCAGCTATTCACACAAAGGCAATCAGGAACATAGATTGTTTTCCGTCTTCAGAACGCAGGTCTTAGCCTCCCCACACTTCTGATATGTGAGGCTACTTTCTTAGGTTTCCTGGAGCTCTGATGGGATATGCTGCTTCCTGTTTAAACCAGTTTAACCCTGTCTACCTGAAGCTGTATAGAGGTCAGGATTGTGGAGAACAGGAGAAAGAATTCTTGATCCAGGGGTGGGACTAAACTTT
>NW_028022756.1:0-653 GCF_054177405.1 Leptonychotes weddellii
GCAGAGAAGAAATAGATCAGAAGCACTTCAGAAGCAGATCCATCCATAGGTGGAAACTTGCTGCATATTAGAGGTTACTATTGTATTTCAGGATGGAAAGGGGACATAATCAATTGATAATGCTGGAAATAGATAGTTATCTATATGGGAAAAATGAAATTATGTTCTTACCTTACATCATAAGCAAAAATTGACTCCATGTATATCTACGAGGGGAGACAATTCCACTATATGGGAGGATACGTGTGCACTGAAAGACACCGTGAAGAGAGAGAACAAGCCACGAGCTAGGAGAAAATATTTACCTAACTCTAACGGGAAAAAATTAATATCCAGAATATTAAAAGGGATTTCTATGAATCGGGGAAAAAAAAGCAAATCACCCAGTTGAGAAAAGGGCAGATAACTTGTAGGCGTCTCACAGGAGAAAAACAAATAAAGAGTAAAAATATAGGTATTCGTTCAACCTTTTTAGTAATCGGAGAAAGCAAATTAAAACCACAAGATGATGGCTTTTCACAGTTACCATGTTGGCCAACTCCTCCTACTTCCCATTTCCCTTTTTCCTTTTCAGAAATATCTTGCTAACTTTGACCATTTGCTGAGCTTATTAAATTACACAAAATCCTCCATTGAAATTTTTATTGGAGTAA
>NW_028022757.1:0-653 GCF_054177405.1 Leptonychotes weddellii
TGGGTTAGCCTGGTGGTGGGTATTGAGGAGGGCACATTCTGCATGGAGCACTGGGTGTTATGCACAAACAATGAATCATGGAATACTTCATCTAAAACTAATGATGTAATGTATGGGGATTAACATAAGAATAAAAAAAATAAATAAATAAATAAATTAAAAAAAAATGAGATTAACAAATGAATCGTTGAAACAATCAAAACCAAACAATATAGAATGGCAAATACATCAGCACAGAAAACAGAACCCAATAACAGACTACAGTATTGGTGGAAATTTAACGACAGAAGTGGCAGTAAAACTCAGGGATAGGTAAGGTTTATTTCACAAACCATGCTGGCACACGACTGTGCATCTGGGGCAAAAAAAAAACAAACCTGAGTACGTAGTTTACAGGTAACCTAGTCCCTGCCCTAGAAGAGCTTAAATGAGCACACGGGATTTACAGAACATGAAACACCCAAAGAGCAATGTAAGAAAGAGTACAAAGGATCTGGTAGAGAAGAAGACGGTAAACGGAGAAGAAAGGCGGGAATGTGTCAGCGGAGCTGAGGTCTCTCAACATCACGCCTCTGAGAACACCGCACAAATAACAAGTGGGGACAGACAAGCTCTCTAGATCATGAGGCATTGGGATCCTGCCCTGCCGGGGG
>NW_028022758.1:0-653 GCF_054177405.1 Leptonychotes weddellii
CCTTTTTATGTGATTTAACCAGGGGATTCTTTTGTGTGTACTTGAGGAAAACATATTCTATTCTTGGATGGAATGTTTTATATAAATCTTTTAGAACCATGTATTCTGAAGTATGCATCAGGTAAAAAATGTTCTTGTTGATTTTGCATCTGGATAATAAAGTTTGTTTAAAATGGAAAAAAAAAAAGCTAGAGCTAAAATTTTAAATTATTTTCCATCCACTACAGAGAAATTATAATGCCAAATAAGTGTCCACTACAAAGATAGAAACCAGGTAAGGTAGAAATAAAAATTCTTTATGTAGTACAAAAAATAAGTAAATAAATAGATTTAAAGTGAAAAAAATTTTCAGCAGCATATTCTCTTTATCTTCCAACAATATTCCCTGACAGAGAAATTCATTTCAGCCATTTTTATTCTAACAGGAAGGAGTGTTTACCCTTGAGATCCCAAGTGTTTCACTGGGTCTACAAACTTGCATTTCTTCAGTTTCATTTAAAAATTTGACAGTTAAAAAAATACATTCAAAAGTCTAATTAAAAACCTACAATATAGGGGCGGAGCAAGATGGCGGAGGTGTAGGAAATCTGGATGTCGTCTGGTCTCAGGAATTCAGCTAGATAGGGATCAAACCATTCTGAACACCTACAAAC
>NW_028022759.1:0-653 GCF_054177405.1 Leptonychotes weddellii
TAAAATGAGGCCATTAGAGTGGGCCCTAATCCAATCTGGTTTCTATAAGAGGAAATTTGGGTTGAGCGAGAAGGTGGCCATTTGCAAGCCAAGGAGGGAGGTGTCAGAACACACCAACCCACAACACTTTGATCTTAGGCTTCTAGCCTCCAGAACTGTGAGAAAATAAATTTCTGTTGCTTAAGCCACTCCGTCTGTGGTATTGTGTTATGGAAGCCCTAACAAATGCATACATCTGTCTCTCACAAAGCAATTGCATTTGAGAATGTGGAATGGAGTGCTGGGATTAAAAAAAGGAAGGAGGATTGTAATGTTTGCACAAGTCTCTCAATGTGCTAGAAATTAATGAATTGTACATATAAAATGGATGGTATGTAAATATACCTCAAACTTAGTTGAAAAAATTATAAGAAGTATAACTAAGACTGTAATTTCTTTCAGAGGCCCAAAGACAATACTTTCTAACTCATTCTATGAGGCCAGCATGACTTAATACCAAAACAAGAAAAAAACACTACAAGAAAAGAAAACTGCAGACCACTTACCTCTCTTGAGCATAGATGCAAAATCCTCAACAAATTATTAGCAAATCAAATCCAAAATAGCATGAAAAGAATTACATACATACTACCACCAAGTGGGATTTAACCTAC
>NW_028022760.1:0-653 GCF_054177405.1 Leptonychotes weddellii
GCTTTCGCTGTTCTTCCAGACAAAGCAATATGAATCAACATTGGATTCTTCATTGTCTCTCCGGAGGCCTGGGATATCTGTAAGATTTTTGATTTCAGAAAGAGGTTTTTTTTTTTTTTTTTTTAAAGTAGGCCTCCATGCCCAGCATGGAGCCCAACATGGGGCTTGAACTCACAATCTTGAGATCAAGACCTGAGCTGAGATAAAATGTCCAACGCATAAGGGACTGAGCCATCCAGGCGCCCCGATTTCAGAAAGAATTGTTGTCTCTTCTCTCCCCAAGGTGTGTGGCTCTGTAGCGGCTGTGGAAAAGCAGCTCAGAGGTCAGGAGACGTTGCTCCCTTTGAGTGGGCTTTCTGAGGGCACAGGCTCTTCCTCCAACACCCCAGAAGAAACAGACGACGTGGACAATTCCAGCCTCGAGGCCTCCTCCTCCATGAGGGTAGCACCTGGGGCTGGGGCTACCGCCTCACTCCCTTCAACAGAGGATGGAGAAGGCAGGCTGCAGGTCTGTGCGGGAGTGCAGGCAGACTCCTTCTCTGCGGCCTCTGCCAGGCCGGAGCCTCCCCAGGATGGTAAGCGTGTGGAGGATCTGAGTGCATATGCAAGCTCATTCATGTGTCTCTAACTCAGCTCATCATTTATTCCTTCTA
>NW_028022761.1:0-653 GCF_054177405.1 Leptonychotes weddellii
TTTTAAAATAATGAAATAAACTAAAAATTTTTTAAAAACCATATAATAATTGGCAATTAAAACCCAAAATAATTTTTTTTTAAAGATTTTATTTATTTATTTGACAGAGAGATAGAGAGAGAACAAGTACGCAGAGAGGCAGGCAGAGGGAGAGGGAGAAGCAGGCTCCCCACTGAGCAGGGAGCCTGATGCGGGGCTCAATCCCAGGACCCTGGGATCATGACCCAAGCTGAAGGCAGCCGCTTAACCGACTGAGCCACCCAGGCACCCCAAAACCCAAAATAATTTAACAGCAGGTTTGACACAGCTAGGAATATACTGTGGTGAACCAAGTCATATCCTCCCCAAAAATGTCTATTTCTTAATCCTTAGAACCTACGAATATGTTACGTTACATGGCAAAGGGGATTTTGTAAATGTAATTAAGGTTAAGGATCTTGAGATTATTCTGGATTCTCTGTGTGGCCCAGTGTAATCATGAGCCTTTAACAGTGGGAAACCTTTCCCAGCTGAGGTCAGAGATAGATACAGCAGGAGAGAATCAAGGGAGATGTTAGGAGTGCCAGAGAGACTCGACCCACTCTTTTTGGCTTGGAAGACAGAAGAAGGGGACCATGAACCAAGGACTGAGGGCAGTTTCTAGAAGCTGAGAA
>NW_028022762.1:0-653 GCF_054177405.1 Leptonychotes weddellii
TTTTAATAAGGCACCGAGAGTTGGAAGAGAGTTTATTTCTGTCTTGGGAGGGGCAGTGATTCTCAAGGGGGAGGTCCCTTGGATGCTTCAGGGCATCTCTCAGGGAGGGGCAGGATCAGGTGAGGGCAGTTTGAAAAAACATATTCAGGACATGCATTGGTTTTGTGATAAAGCCTCCTAGAGTGAAGGTCTCATTATCCTCTTGGCTGCCAGGGACATGGAAAGATGGCGGGAGATGGCATTTGGGGCCGGAGTCTGGAGTTCTCAAAGGTCAGAATCATCTAATGGAAAAGAGGTGGCTGCAGCCGTGGTGTTGAATCATTATTTTCTTAACCTTAAAACTAAAACTGCCAGTTATTTTACCAGCAAAAAATGGGATTATTTGGGAATAGCCGAGAACTGCAACCTGGGACAAGCAAGCTACAGCAAAAACCCCAGGCAACTCTGGAGAAGGAAGGAGGGGACAGCTCTTTTAGAGAAGATGGGGGAAGTGGGAGGCCTGTTGTAAACAAAGAGCCTATTGGAATACACTGGGAGCTAGAAGTATGGTGCCTTCTCATTGGCTGAGTTGTGATTGTCTCTGATTGGCTGGGCTGTTGCTGGGGGAGGAGGAAAGCCTTTCTTCCTTCTGGGGTAGTAAAGTAGTATCCACG
>NW_028022763.1:0-653 GCF_054177405.1 Leptonychotes weddellii
TTCCCACAGTGGGACAGAAGGGTGGAGACAGGAAAGCTGATGCAGGGCGCGGGCGAGGAGAGCTGTCCCTGGTCCCAGGCCAAGAATGTGCTGGATGGGCTCAGTCCCCCATCCTTGAGATGCCACAAGGGAGCAACATTCATCCTCCCAGGAGGCCCAGGTGTCCTCCCCATCCCCCCTCCCCCACACTGGAAATGGGAAGGTTTTGGAAAGGCAGGGAGGAGAGGGAAGGGATTTCCAGCAGGGGAATGGCATAAACGAAGGCTCAGAGGTGCGGATTTATGTGGCATCATAAGGGGATGGTGAGGAGATAAGCCTGATTGGAAGACAGGACACATGCTGGGGACCAGGGACAGATCTGCGCAGGGAGAACAGCTCAGAAGGTGGGTCCTATTAGGAAAGTGGGTGGTTCCCATCGCCTCTGATCCTTCCCCCACTTTGTACTCTCCACCCGCCTGCAAGGGCAGCCACAGACCCTGGAGACTGAGAGGTATCCCGGCCCCCAGGGTAGGGGGCGCTGATCCTGAGCCTCTGGTTGGCAGGGGGGCGCTTTCCATCCTCATCCTCCTTCTGGTTCCATCACTGTCCTCCTCTGCAAGAGGTCAGTGAGGCCAGTGCCCTGTTCCGCCCTTGAGGCGGCCAGAGCGGCCAGG
>NW_028022764.1:0-653 GCF_054177405.1 Leptonychotes weddellii
GAAATTTAGAGAAAGTGGTAAGAAAGACAAGAAAGCTGTATAAACATCCCTTGTTAACTTTTTACTAATTTACTACCCCAGCCTACATTCTTTCTAGAATTCCTTACTAGGTGTGTGCCTTAGCTGAGTCAGTCAGAGTGCCTGTCTGATACAATTCCTTACTAATTGGAGCCCCCAAAGTGAAGTTTTCTTTCCCCTGCCAAGTCCTCCCAGATTTATTGTCTCTGTCTAAAAAGTACAAAAATTGCCTGCCATGGTCATTTCTTTAGGTCTCAATTTCATGACTGGCCCTCTGTGCACACTTCATAAAACTTTGGGATTTTTCTCCTGTTAATCTGTCTCGTGTCAATTTAATTCTTAGTCCAGCTGGAAGAACATGAAGGGTTGAAGAAGAATTTTTCCTTCCCTTCAGAAGCTAAATAGTATTAAGTTTGAAAAAGTGACGCATCTAAAGAAAATCTGTTGAGTAAATAATATTATTTACAAAGGAAGCTGGCAAACATTGAGATGACATGTGCATTGCTAAAATTAGGGAAATATTGTCCTGTGACCAAAAGGAGGGGAAGAAAATTATTTCTGCTTAAGACACCAGGGTTCCCCACTCCGGGGAGGGAAACAGGTCTCCTCTGGAGGGGTCAGTCCCCCACTCCTCA
>NW_028022765.1:0-10907 GCF_054177405.1 Leptonychotes weddellii
ATATTCCATTGTATATATATACCACATCTTCTTTATCCATTCATCTGTCAATGGACATCTTGGCTCTTTCCATAGTTTGGCTATTGTGGACATTGCTGCTATAAACATTGGGGTGCACATACCCCTTCGGATCCCTACATTTGTATCTTTGGGGTAAATACCCAGTAGTGCAATTGCTGGGTCGTATGGTAGCTCTATTTTCAACTTTTTGAGGAAACTCCATACTGTTTTCCAGGGTGGCTGCACCAGCTTGCATTCCCAACAACAGTGTAGGAGGGTTCCCCTTTCTCCGCATCCCCGCCAACATCTGTCGTTTCCTGACTTGTTAATTTTAACCATTCTGACTGGTGTGAGGTGGTATCTCATTGAGGTTTTGATTTGGGTTTCCCTGAACAGACATTTTTCCAAAGAAGACATCCAAATGGCCAACAGAAACATGAAAAAGTGCTCAACATCACTCAGCATCAGGGAAATCCAAATGTCTTTTGATTTCCATTTGCATAAAATACCTTTTTTTATCCTTTCACTTTAGCTTTTGTGTGTCCATAAAACTGAAGTGAGCCTCTTGTAGGCAGCATGTCGTTAAATCATATTATTTTTTCCATTCAGTTACTTTGTCTTTTGATTGAAGAATTAATCTCTTTACATTTAAAGTAACTATTGATAGGTAAGGATGTACTTTCACTATTTTGTTAATTGTTCTGGCTGTTTTGTAGTTTCCTTGTTCCTTTCTTCCTGTCTTGTCTTCCTTTGTGAGTTTTGATGATTTTCTATAGTGGTATGCTTTGATTCCTTCTCTAGTTTTTGTGTATTTACTATAGATTTTTGCTTTGTGGTTATAATAAAACATAAAACACCTATCTTATAACAATCTATTCTAAGCTGATAACAACTTAACTTCTATTGCATACAAAACAATCTTTTTACATCCTCTCCTCATATTTCATGTTTTTGACTTTACATTTTACATTTTTATATTGTGTATCTATTAAGTAATTATTTTAGCTAGTCATTTTAAACACTTGTTTCTTAACCTATATACTAAAGTTAAGTGATTTACATGCCACCATTACAGTATTAAGATACTCTGAATTTGACTATATACTTACCTTTGTCACTGAGCTTCATCCTTTGATATGTTTTCTTGTTGCTAGTAGTTCACATCCTTTCATTTGAGCTTGAGGAATTCTTTCAACACTTCTTATATAAAATGTCTAGTGGTGATGAATTCCTTCAGCTTTTGTTTGAGGAAACCTTGATCTCTTCTTCATTTCTGAAGAACAATTTTGCTGATTAAAATATTCTTGGTGACAGAATTTGTTTTTATTCCTTTCAGCACTTTGAATATATCATCTTACTCTCTCCTGGCCTGCAAGGTTTCTGCTGAGAAATCGACTTACAGCCTTATGGAGTTAACTTTGAATTAAATAGGTTTCTCCTCTCTTGTTGCTTTAAAATTATTTGTTTTTGATGTTTGACAGTTTTATTAAAATGTGTCTCAGTGAAGTCCTCTTTGGGTTGAATCTAACCTATGAGCTTCATGTTTATATCTCTGCCCAGATTTGAGAAATTTTCAGCCGTTATTTCTTTAAAGAAGCTTTCTGCCTATGTCCATCTTTCTTCTCCTTCTGGGACTTCCATAATGTGAATTTTGTTTCAGTTGATGGTGTCTCATAATTCACATAAGGTTTCTTGACTCTCTTTTCTCCTTTGATTGTATAATTTCAAATGACTTGTCTTCCAGTTGAGATTCTTCTTGATCAAGTATGCTGTTGATGCTGTTTATTGCATTTTTTGTCATTTCATTCATTGTATTCTTCACCTCTAGAATATGCTTAATTTTTAAAAATGATTTCTGTGTCTCTATTGAATCTCTCATTTTGTTTATATATTAATTCCCTGATTATATTTGGTTGTTCATATATCTTCCTTTGTAGGTCATTGAGTTTCCTTAGGACAATTATTTTGAATTCTTTGTCAAGCAGACATAGAGCTCTATTTCTTTAGGGTCAGTTACTGGGAAATTACTATATTCCCTTGAACTGCCATGTTTCCTTGATTTTTCAGTTTCCTTGAACTTTTGAATGACTGTTTCATCATTTGAAGAAGCAGTTAGCTCCTCCAGTCTTTACTGACTGGCTATGAGAAATAGATACCTTTACCTGTCCATCTGGCTAAGGATTTTGAGGTTCTCTCAAATCTTTTCAATAGATACATCCACTCCATATTTCTTTTTCTCTTCTGGGAGGGAATTCTTAAGATTTTATTACTTCACTTGATCCCACAAAGCCAACTCAGGTACTGAGAGCCTTTTGTTTTCCCAAAAGAAGTGCCCTGAAATGTTTAAGTGTGTGAGCCTTCTCTCAATCTTGCATAACCAGGCTAGCTTTCTGTGCTTGCCCACTAACTGACTGCTAAGGCTTGTTCTCACTATCTGTGGGAGCATATTGAGAGTTGGCCACAGGGAACATAGGGGAGATTTGAAGCATGGAAAACAGTTGGGTTTCCTAGGGACCAGCAGAAAGGATCCACGGGTGAGACTTTTCCATTGGCTTGTGGGCAACTTTCTGCTGGAGTCCATGAATTGGTTAGTAGGAAGGACTGAGAAGTGACTAATAGTATCCCTTTAATAGGGTCTAAGACTTGGCTGCTATTTTCCCAGCCATTCCCAAACCCTCAAACTTACAGACCAACTTGGTAATCTGGGTGAGACAAGAAAGAAGTGGATATTTTGCCAACATACTGCATAGCAGAGGAAACTGGATGGGCACTTCCACTACCTCACTTTCCCCCATGAGATAAATTGCAGGCCCTGGGGGTCTTTCCTGGCACCATGCAACCTTTAAGTGGGTAAAGTAAAACAGTTACTCTCACCCTTTTCAGTGCATTTATTCTTGGATTTTATTTGCTTCAACAGAATACTGGAACTTCTTCCCTAAACTCCCAGACTCCCAGGATGCCAGGGTGGCTTAGTCGTTAAATGTCTGCCTTCGGCTCAGGTCATGATCCCAGGGTTCTGGGATCGAGTCCTGCACTGGGTTCCTTGCTCAGCAGGGAGCCTGCTTTTCCTTCTGTCTGCCACTCCCCCTGCTTGTGCTCTCTCACTCTCATTCTCTATGACAAATATGTAAAATCTTAAAAAAAACAGAAACCTCCCAGACTCCAACCTGGGTATTGTCATACATAACAACTGCCAAAATTGCTGTTCTGTGAGAGGATGATGGTACAGAACTCCTATTCTGCCAGCTTGCTAACATCATTCCACCAATTTGACAGTGTATCCTTTTCTCACTCCCTGACAAAAAGGAAGGTAGGGTGTAAATTCTTAATTTTAAATAGATTGAAATCATATCACATACCTTTTGTGACCACAATGGTGTGAAACTACAAATGATTAACAGGAAGAAAGCTGGAATGTTCGCAAATAATGTGGGAATAAACAAAACAGTCTTAAAACAACAACGTGTCAAAGAAGAAATCGAAAGAGAAATTAAAAAAAACGTCTGGAGATGAACAAAAATGGAAAAACAATTGACTGAAAGTTATGAAATGCAGTGAAAGCAATTCTAACATGGAAGTTTAGAGAGATGATACCTATGTTTAAATGCCTACTCTTAGAATTACTGAACACTTTCAGTGAAATTGCAGGATACACAATCAACATACAAGAATCAGCCACATTTCACACTAATAATGAGCTATCTGAACAAGAAATTAAGAAAATCTCATTTACAATAGCATCAAAACAAACAAACAAAAAAGGAATAAATTTAACCAAAGAGGTAACTGTAAGACATTAATGAAAGAAATTGAAGAAAGCACAATCAATGGAATGATAATCTCACTCATGGATTGGAAGAATTAATATAGTTAAAATATCCATACTACCCAAAATGATTTACAGATTTAATGCAATTCCTTTCAAAATTCCAATGTCATAGAAATAGAAATAGAAAAAAATCCTAAAATTTATCTAGAATCACAAAAATCTCAAATAGCCAAAATAATCTTGAGAAAGAACAGAGCTAGAGGATCATACTTCCTGACTTCAAGCTATATTATGAAGCTATAATAATCAAAACATTATGATACTGGCATAAAAACAAACATAAAGACCAATAGAAGAAAGTAGAGAGCCTAGACATAAATCCACATATTTGTAGTCAGCTGATCTTCAACAAGTGTGTCAAAAGCACAATAACACATAAAAGACAGTCTCTTCAATAAATGGTGTTGGAAAAACTAAATATCCCCATGCAAAAGAACGAAACTGGATTCCTATCTTACACTACTCACAAAAATTACCTCGAAATGTATTAAAGACTTAACAATAAGACTTGAAACTATAAAACTCTTAGGGAAAAGCCTAGGGAAAATTTCTTTCACATTAGTTTTGGCAATGATGTTTTTTGGATATGACACCAAAAACACAGTCAAAAATTAATAAGTGGGACTACATCAAACTAAAAAAAACTACATCAGCAAGGGAAACAATTAAATAAAAAGGCAATCTATAGAATAGGAGAAAATATTTGTAAACCATGTATCTGATAAGAGGTTAATATCTACAATATATAAGGAACTCATACAACTCAATAACAAAAATCAAATATTCAATTAGGAAAACAGGCAGAGGACCTGAAAAGATATTTTTCTAAACAGGCTTACAAATGGCCAGCAGCTATATTTAAAGGTGTTTAGCATCACTAATCATCAGGAAAATATCAAATCAAAATTACAATGAGCTATTACCTCATGTCTGTTAGGATGGATGGCTATTATCAAAAAGAGAAGAGATAACATAAGCTGACAAGAATACAGAAAAGGAAACTCTTGTACGTTGTTGGTGAGAATGCAAATTACTATAGTAATAATGGAAAATACTATAGAGTTTCCTCAAAAAAGTTAAAAATAGAACTACCTTATGATCCAACAATCCCACTTCTATATCTAAAGGAAATAGGCATATATCTAAAGGAAATGATACAGTACCCCAAAGAGATTCTGTACTCCCATGTTCATTGTGGCATCCTTCACAATAGACAAGATATGGAAACAACCTATGTATCCATGAATGGATGACTGGATGTGATATATATATATATATATATATATATATATATATATATATACAATACAATATTATTTAGTCATTAAAAAATAAGGGAATCCTGACATTTGCAACAACATGGTTCAACCAGGAGTAATTGTGGTAAGTAAAATATGCTAGACAGATACTGTATGATATCACATATAAACGGAATTTTTTTAGAAGTTGAGTTCATAGAAATGGATAGTAGAATAGAAGTTGCCAGAGACTGGAAGATTGGGCAAATGAGAAATGGGAAGATATTAATGAAATGGTAAAAACTTCGTTATTAGATGATTACCTTCTGAGGATCTCATATACAGCATGGTGACTATAGTTAATAATATGTGTTGCATACTTAAAATTAGTTAAGAGAGTACATGTAAGCATTCTAACCACACTCACACACAAAAGATAACTATGTGAGGTTATGGATGTGTTAATTAACTTAATTATAATAAATATTTCATAGTGTATATGTATATCAAATTATCACCTTGTACATTTTAAATATATCTTTTTTGTTGTTGTTGTTAATTATACTTCACTGAAACTGGGAGGGAAAAAAGACTTGCTTATGCTTTCTTCAAAGGACAAGAACACAGGCTCTTTAATCACTGCTTTTATTCTTTTCACTGAATATTACAAAAACAAACAATAAGAAATCTTTAAAAAAATCTTTTCCAAGTTGACTTAAACCAAATTATTCATTTTTTAATAAGAATCTGACCCTGTTGCAAAGGGAAGCACATCCACTATGAGATTTTTTTTTAATTCACTTTTTAGTATGTTTTATGGATGTCAACTGACTATAGATTGTATAAAAGAAAAAGAAAAAGGTCCTTCACCACAGAGAGTTTGAGAATCATTTACATAATGAGTCAGTCCACAGCTCTGAAAGTGATCATTTGATATTTCTATATCTTATCTTTCAGTATATTTGTTGACCTCACTGGGAACAAACTCATTAAGGGCATCAAATGACCAAGAACGCAATGAAAGAATGCTACCTCATACATACAAGGATGTAACTGAGTATGGGCAAGCTTCTAGGTGTTAGTGGTAGACTGCAGAAATTCAAATCCCTATTGAATCATTTTTGGCTTCCTTTTTAGAACCATGGTTCTCAAGCAGGGCAATTTTGCATCCCAGGAGAATTTGGCAATATTTGGAGACATTTTTTTTGCCACTACTGGCATTTTGTGGGTAGAGGTCAAGGATGCTTCTAAATATTCTACAATGCCCAGGAAAGGCCACCATCACCCAACAAAGAATTATTCAGCTCAAATTGTCAATAGTGCTGATTGAGAAATCCCATTGTAGAGTAACATGACAGTAAGGGAAAGGAAATTTTACTGAGCCACCTGAACTAAATCGAGTATCCATTTTATAACATCTGATGTGCAAATTTTCTCATCTATCCATTTTCTCTTATTCATCCATGGTTTTATTCATAAATAATAGCCATTGTGACATAGCAGTAAGACAAAATTTATATAATCCTCTAGCACCTTCTGTGATTAACCACAAAATAAACAATGAATATATTAACAAGTCATCATTTTGAACTTCATGTGTCTGTGAGAGTTCATAGATATACAAATAGCTTGTAATATTGTGATTTATAATAAGAAGTATATATTTGGTCTACAACTCCTTTTCTGACATAGAACTCCCAAAAACCTTGGAATTTTTGAAAGGGGGGAAATCGGAGGGGGAGACGAACCATGAGAGACGATGGACTCTGAAAAACAAACTGAGGGTTCTAGAGGGTAGGGGGGTAGGAGGATGGGTTAGCCTGGTGATGGGTATTAAAGAGGGCATGTTCTGCATGGAGCACTGGGTGGTATGCACAAACAATGAATCACGGAACACTACATCAAAACCTAATGATGTAATGTATGGTGATTAACATAACAATAAAAAAATCTTTAAAAAATAAAATAAAATACATTAGAAAGAAAAAAAAGGCCACACACACACACACAAAAAAAAAACCTTGGAATTTTCTAAGTAAGGAGAGTGATAAAGGTGTTTTTATTATGCAACTGAGTTGACTTTTGGAAAGCACCTTAGGATGGGGGCTGATTGCCAGTGGAGCCAATCATGTGATTGGAAGATTGGAACTTTCAGCCCCACCCCTCAACCTCTGGGGAGGGGAGAAGGGCTAGAGATTGAGTTCAGTCGCCAATAGCCAATGATTTAATAAATCATGCCAAATAATAAAGCCTCCATAAAAACCCAAAGGATGGATTCCGTTAACATGATTGGTTAACACATGGAGGAGTGGCATCAAGGGAGGGCATGGAAGTTTTGCACCCTTTCCTCATACCTTGCCCTATAAATTTCTTCCATCTGATTGTTTCTTAGTTATACCCTTTAATAATAACTAGTAATCTAGTAACTAAAATGTTTCTTTGAGTTCCGTGAGCCACTGTAGCAAATTAAGTGAATTGAAAAAGGGAGGACGTCATTGGAATCTCCAATATATAGCTAGTCAGTCAAAAGCATAAGTGACAATGTGAACTTGCCACTAGTCTCAGAAGTGGGAGATAGAGGACAGTCTTGTTGGACTGAACCCTTAACCTGTAGAAACTGACACTACCTCCAGGTCAGAATAGTGTCAAAATTGAATTAAATTGAATTGGTGGTGGTGTGGAACACCGTCCCCCTCCATGTTGGCATTGGGTGCAGAATTTTAGAGCTCTTTCTAACAACTGGTTCACAAAAAAGGAGACAATTATCTGTGACATTTTAAAACTAGGATAACCAAAGATCCCCCAAAATTCAAGTAAACTTTTCCCTTAATATACAATTTTTCTCTACCTAATATTTGGTTATAGAAAGAGGGTGTGATAATAAAATAACAATGAAACACACTGGAGAAAGCTGAATGAATCATCATCAGTTGCAGAGAAATTCTCTGAAAAAAATGTATTGATAAAGAAGCAGAAGTAAGAAATTATTTAGCATTTGCTCATTTTCTCTTCTTTCTACATTAGCTTTGAGTTACTTCAATATGTAAATAAGGCAGGAAACTTCAACTTCCATCAGTGAAGCTTCCAGCAGTGACACACTATTTAAAATATCATAATCAAAATTTTCAGGAGAGTGCAAAAAATAATGAAAAATAATGTTATTATTGACAGCGTACCTTGATAATAAACTCCGATAAATTCAGCACAATTTCAAATACATAAATTTCAAATAGATTATATTCTGAATCACTCAAAAATAAGCAATTTAGTTAATCTGAAGTTATTTCTTTTTTTCCAGAGATACTTAAATTCTCAGTTTTACCATTTATTTTGTTTACTTTACTGTTATCTTGTTTTTTTTACATCATATACTATTCATTCAAAATTGCCTTTACTCAAAACATAAATACTGTTAATAATTGAAACACACAAATAAATAACCAACAGAAAAAAATTGTTTAAACTTTACAGACCAAGTTTCCTTACAAAGATGAATTATTCAATAGCCTTCATAGTATCTAAATTCTCCTTGTGAAAAATTAATTATTGTGGGCCCTGTTTGTTTAAGTTTATTCTGTGAATAATGGCATTAGTCAATATCTAAAAGGTAGGATACAGGTTATAGTAAGCAGCAACAAAAGTCCTTAGAAATTTACATTCTCTATACATGTCAGGAACGATAATGTAACTTCTGGTTTAACAGCAAAAAATATGGTTTAATGTTGCTCTAGGTAGTACTTACCTGGTAATTTTTAATTACAGAGGAATAATCTTAAATGTTCTTTTGAACTCCAGATATAACAAAAGAGTAGCAACACAAAAAGCTCAGCAATATCATTTACCAAATGCTTCTATTTATCAAGTGCTATGCTAGCTTTTTTCCCATGCATTATCTCATTTAACACTTTAAATACATGATCTCTACTCCTAACATCTGTATATAAAATAGTTACTGCTCTCATTTTTAGTATATAAATAAGAAAAGTGACACTTGGAAAATAACTTTTCAAAGATCACATAGCTCTCATATGATAAAGATGCATATGGAAGACTCTTTGGAAGAACAAGAGAAGCCAGCTAGACACAAAATGTGATGTGTAACCAATTTTATTTGTTACCATGGACTGGGTAGCTTAAACCATAGAAATCTATTTTAATGATTCTGGAGGCCGAGGCTAGTTTGAGATCAGAGTACGATAAGGTCAGGTCCTGATAAGAGCCCTCTCTCTGGTTTGCAGATGCCTGTCTTCTCATTGTGTGATTACATGGTGGGGAGAGCAAGCTCTGGCTTTGCTTTCTCTTCTTATAAAGACACTAATCCTATCATAGGGGCTACACCATCATAACCTCATCTAAACTGAATTACCTCCTAAAGGTCCCACCTTTAAATATCATCACATTAAGGGTGAGGGTTTCAACACATAAATTTGGGGGAGATATAAACATGTAGTTCATAACAACTATAGAATAAGATTGCTAACATATATAATATATAATATAGCATAGACAAAAAAATATAGCATAGACATAGCATAAAAATAAAAATAAATCTTCCTAAAATATTAAATGATAGAGGAAAGAGGATAGATGTAAAACAAGAAGATTGGTCACAATCATTGATAGTAATTTATGCTGGAATTTCCATACATGGGGGGATGGTATAATTTTGCTATTTTCCCTACTTTATATATATTTAAAACTTTTTTAAAATCATATTTTAAAACTTTAAAAAATGTATGAGAAGCAGTCAAAGCAGTACCAGAGGAAATAATATAGCCTAAAGTTTATATATAACAAAAGAAAGCATTATGTAAAGAATGTCCATATTAAAACTTAGAAAAAGAACAGCAAATAAACTCCAAAGAAAATACAAGGAGTGAAAATGATATAGATCAGGGTGCCTGGGTGGCTCAGTTGGTTAAGCGACTGCCTTCGGCTCAGGTCATGATCCTGGAGTCCAAGGATCGAGTCCCGCATCGGGCTCCCTGCTCAGCCTCAACCCTCCCCCCTCTCATGTGCTCTCTCTCTCTCTCTCAAATAAATAAATAAAATCTTTAAAAAAAGAAAAAAGAAAATGATACAGATCAGAAATTAATAATATAAAATAGAAGCATGCAATAAAGAGAATAAAAAAGACAAATTATTTTTGAAAAATCTAATCAAATTGATTAGTTTCTAGTAAGATTGATGAATCAAACATGAGGAAAGTCTTAAATGGTGAATATCAATGTCAGGAAAAAATAGGGCATTTCAACAGATTCTACAGATAATACAAAAAAATAAAATAGAATTATAAAAATATGCCAGTATGTTTAGAAACTTCGGATTGAATGGAAGACTACCTAGAAAAATACAACCTATTACATATGATATGAGAAGGAAGAACTCCTGAGTATTGTACATTATTTTGAATATTGAATACATATTTCAGTTTTCCAAATGCTTTACTGAAGAATTATACCAATTATTTAAGAAAGAATTACAGTCAATCTTAAAGAAAATTTTTCAAAGAATTGACAAATTGGGAAGAACGATTTACTTGTATCATGAATCCAGCATAACCTTTATGCCAAATAGAGTGTAAAAAGAACAGAAAATTACTAGTCTCTCTCTTAGTGGATATCGAAGCAAAAATCCTAACTTCAAGAGGATATTGAATGAATAATAAATGGACAGCATGTTCAGTTTATTCAAGGACTATGTGTTTCATTTAATACTCAAAAATTATAATTTGTCCTATCAGAAGGTTAAAGAAAAAAAAATCATATTTTTTCAGTAGATACAAATGCAGTGCGGGCTCCCTGCTCTGCGGGGAGCCTGCTTCTCCCTCTCCCACTCCC
>NW_028022766.1:0-653 GCF_054177405.1 Leptonychotes weddellii
CTCCAAAGTTTTAATTTCCTTTGACCCAAGGATTCCTGCTATGGGAATTTATCCTAAAGAAATTATCTTAGATACAGGAAAATGAAAAAAAAAATGTTTTTCACAAAATAATTAAAATGTAAATCTTTGTCATTATTTGCCATGATGGAAAAATTGAAAATTACCTACATTTTTTAAGAGGAATAATTAAATTACTGTGCCCACATATGAACTATTATGCAATAATTAAATTGATGTTACCAATGCAATTGTGATAAAGGAAAATACTTATGCCAGAATGTTTAATATCAAAAGCAAAATACAGAATTATACACAAGATGGCCTTACGTAAAGCAACATAGAAGAAGGACTGAAAATTAATATGCCAAAATATATATTTTAACCTTTCAAAATATACAACTAAAAGTGGTCATTTTCTCTGAGTTCTGGAAGGCTAGGTGATTAACTATTCTTTTCTTTTTAAAATTTTTCAAGGGAATTACTAGAATTGTTTAAATCTACATGTGTTAAATTTATGATGAAAATTTTTTACTTGAATAGTTTTAAAGATATACTGTTAATTCATACATCCATTGAATTGAGCCTTAACAGAATAATCATCTTAGTTTAGGTTTCTGCTTTTAATGTACGTTTGGAAAAATAGGAGTGAATCA
>NW_028022767.1:0-653 GCF_054177405.1 Leptonychotes weddellii
TTAAAAAAACACAGAACGAGAGTAAAAATGTAGTGCTTTTACAACATGCTCCAACTTATGCAACCACCAACTTAAAACAGACTGCTATATACATAGGTTGTTATATATGAACCTCATGGTAACCACAAACTAAAAGCCTATAATAGGTAAACACACATAAAAGAGAAAGGAACCCAAACATCACATGAGAGAAAGTCATAAAATCGCAAGAGAAGAAAAGAGAACTACAAAATTAACCAGAAAACCATTAACAAAATGGCAATACATACATACTTAGCAGTAATTACGTTTAATGTAAATGAACTAAATGCTCATTAAAAGACTTAGGATGGCTGAGTGGATTTCAAAAAACAAAACCAAAAAAACCCAAAACAATAAGGTGGAGGACTGCTGGGAAGATGGTGGAGTAGGAGGAACCTCAGCCCACCTTGTTCCACAGATACAATTAGATAATACCCATAATCAGTGTAAAAAAGCAGAAAACAACCTGAAGGCAGAACAAACTCCACAACTAAATGTAGAGAAAAGACCACACAGAAGAGGGTAGGAAGGGTGGAAACACAGTGAGGAGCTAAACAAACTATGAGCCTGTCCATGGGAGGGAGGAATCCACAGGCATGGAGAAGGGAAACAGACTATCACACTGAGAAGAT
>NW_028022768.1:0-653 GCF_054177405.1 Leptonychotes weddellii
GGACATAAGTTTGTTTTCTTTTAAATTATTGACATGTTTAAAAAAAGGTTCGTTGTTCTTTTGTTTTCTCTAGTTCTCAAAATTCAGATATTTATTATGCAAAATTTGAAATAAACTGAGCTTTGCTTTGTTGGTGAAAAACCCTTTAAAATGCAATGAGTATCTTTGATTTCATCCGAATTAAATACAACTAAAGATTGATTACTTATGCTGCAAAGAATCTAGTTTTTAATGTCAATTCATCTAGAAGAGAATTACATAATCTTTTTTAATTTTTAATTTTGAATAGTCTCATAGAAATGTGATAGAAGTTGCAGAAAGGTCTCATGTTCTCTTCACTGAATTTCCTCAAGTGGCTACATCTTCCAGAGTCAGGATTTGACATTGGTGCAGTGTGGGTGCAGAGTTTCATGACATTTTATTACATTTGTAGATTCTTAAACTAGTCACCACAATCAAGATACAGAATACTTCTTTCACCACGCAGCCTTGTGCCACTCCTTTATCGGTCACCTTTCAATAAGATGTTAGCTGTAGTTTTCTGCAATTTTTTTTTTTTTTTACACTGCTTTACATGTATTATGTCATTTAATCTTCTTTTTTTATTCTTATGTTAATCCCCATACATTACATCATTAGTTCTAGATGAAGTG
>NW_028022769.1:0-653 GCF_054177405.1 Leptonychotes weddellii
TGAATAATGCTGCAATGAACATGGGTGTGCAAATATCTCTTTCAGGGTCTTGACTTAAATTCTTTTGGGTATATACCCAGAAGTAGAATTGCAGGATCATTTAATTCATTCATGTTTTTGTTTATTTTTATTTTTTAGCTTTATTGCAGTCTAGTTGACAAGTACAACTGTAAGATATTTAAGGTGTACAGCATGATGATTGAATATACATATACATTGTGAAAGGATTCTCCCCAGTGAGGTAATTAACACACCCATCACCTCACATATTTATCTTTTTAAAAACTATTTTGGTGAGAACATTTCAGTTCTACTCTGTTAGCAAATTTTAATTATACAATACAGTGTTAGTAACTATAGTCATCAGCTTATATATTAGATCCTCAGAATTTATTAATTTTATAACCAAAAATTTATACACTTTTACCAACTTCATCCTGTTTCCTGCAACCCCTTTTCTTTTTTTTAATTTTCTTTTTTTTATTATGTTCTGTTAGTCACCGTACATTACATCATTAGTTTTTGTAGTGTTCCATGATTCACTGTTTTCATGTAACACCCAGTGCTCCATGCTGTACATGCCCTCCTTAATACCCATCACTGGGCTAACCCATCCCCCCACCCCCTCCCCTCTAAAACCCTCAGTTTGGTTC
>NW_028022770.1:0-653 GCF_054177405.1 Leptonychotes weddellii
AATTCACACATGATTTTTTTATTCAAGTATAATTAACATACAGTTAGATTAGTTTCAGTTATACAATATAATGATTCAATAATTCTATCCATTTCTCAGTGCTCATCAAGATAAGTTGCACATGTATTTTTATCTCCCTGTCTCACTTTAGATTTGATCCAGCATCATTCATTTTTATCACAACATCACTCATACTCATACATACCTTAAGGTCCACCTTTGAAATTCAACCTCAGTAGTAGAGCCCTCTTCTTAGCTAGTTTGGAACCACAGTACTCCCACCACTAACACTGTACATTGAGTACCCTGAAAAGGGTACTCGATATACCCGTCTCAGCATTCTGTTTTCTCATTTATTAGCCACCTACTATGAGCCAGGAACTTTATATGCATTGTCTCATTCAATCATGGAAGTAAAATTGGTTGAAAGCAGAACATATTTTAGATGTAGATAGATAAGTCAGTCACTCCTGTCTGCTTATTAGCTTCCTGATTTGTTAAGAGAGTAATAATAGGATTAGTTGCAAACATTAAGGCTAGTTGCAAGTCAGATTGTCAATAAATTGATGATGATCACTTGCCACTTAATGCTGTCTTGGTATATTATCTGAAGCTTTCCTGAGACCTTAATCGTTATAGTTTGAAATAGCACT
>NW_028022771.1:0-653 GCF_054177405.1 Leptonychotes weddellii
GTGACCACCCTATCTGAAATAATACTCTTGGTCCTTTCTATCTTTTTTTCCATGATCTGTTTTCTTCTAAGCATTTTATCAATATTTGGCCATTATATTTGTTGGTATTCTCCACTATCACGTAAGTTCAATAAGGACAGTCTTTTTTTTAAATAAAAATTATTTAAAAAATTCCAGTATAGTTAATATAGTGTTATATTAGTTTCAGATGTACAATATAGTGATTCAACAATTCCATACACCCGGTGCTCTTCACAGCAAGTGCCCTCCTTAATCCCCATCACCTATTTCACCCATCCCCCACTCCCAGAACAGAGCATTGATTGGTTTGCTTAGCCACCTGACACATAGAAACATTCAAATATTGGTCGGATGAATTGAATGAACTCTTGTGTGCTTACTACGTGCCAAACACTATTCTAGGTGTTTGGAGTGCATCAAGGATCCTTGCTTTTTTTTTTTTTTTTTTTAAAGATTTTATTTATTTATTTGAGAGAGCGAGAATGAGAGAGAGTACATGAGAGGGGGGAGGGTCAGAGGGAGAAGCAGACTCCCCGCTGAGCAGGGAGCCCGATGCGGGACTCGATCCCGGGACTCCAGGATCATGACCTGAGCCGAAGGCAGTTGCTTAACCAACTGAGCCACCCAGGCGC
>NW_028022772.1:0-653 GCF_054177405.1 Leptonychotes weddellii
TGTCAAGCACCATAAACACCATTGTGCCTCCCATTTTATAGGTGAGGAAAGTGAGTCTCAGAAAGGTCAAGTAATTTGCTGGCAGGGAAGCAGGGAACCCAGTTTCACACCAAGACCTTCTGAGGCCAAAGCCCTTTCCCCAGTGGCTCTTCCCCCTGCTGCAATCATCAACCACTCAGGATACTCCTGATCTGTAAGTACCTTCTCTCAGTCTATTAGCAAGTGAATTTTCTTAGTTTACAGGAATCCTAGCTCCAGGTCCCATCTACAAATGCCTTACAACCATTTCTGAAAAAAATAGCTAATTTAAGGAGAATCAGGTAATTTGTTTGCTAGTAAAAGTACAGTGAAAGTAGACATGTATTAGTCCCTTAGAGTTACAAATCCCAAACACAGGTAGTCTTTTAAAGCAAAAAGCACTATGGGCCTGAAGTCAAAGAGGCTGGGTTTCCCGCAGATCCCAGCAGCTACAGTGACCTTAGGTGAGCTGCCAACCTCACGTGCCTAATTTTATTTTATTTTTTTTTTTTTTTTAAAGATTTTATTTATTCATTTGAGACACAGAGATACAGAGAGAGAGAGAGAGCATGAGCAGTGGGAGAGGCAGAGGGAGAGGGAGAAGCAGACTCCCGGCTGAGCCAGGAGCCCGATGT
>NW_028022773.1:0-653 GCF_054177405.1 Leptonychotes weddellii
AGCATGGTAAATATTTAGGGTCTAAATTAAACAGCTCAGAGCTTTTTCCCAATTGAATTTAAGTTCACAGTTCTTATATTCTGAAAAATTGGCCTAAACTGACTGGCATCTTGGCAATGTGGAAAGCAAGATAATCTGTAGCTGCTATCCTTCCCTCAAATACTGCTGATGGTCTGCTGGGGTCTTTGGCAAAATTAAGGGTTGTATCTTGGAAATATTATTTTGCCTGAGATAACGAATTGCCTAGGTGTTGGAGACTAGTTACTTTGTAAACTTCTAGGATGGGGCCTTTGCAACAGGTGCTGCATTAACTTGTTAGATTTCTTAAAAAGTGAGGCATGTTAGTGACTTGGTGTTGAATGCATTCAACTGCCAATATCCTGAAGATACCACATCAAGACTAGTTTCATTAATTTATATTCCCCTAGAATATCATCCATTTTGTACAGTATATCAAATACAGGGACGTAGCCTCTAATCTTGTCTTTGAGTCTTCTTCCTGTTAATGAATTCTCATTTTGTGCTTTTGTGTGCTCTTTGTATTTTTCTCTTTCCTTCCTTAATTAGTTTATCTAACAGCCTGCTAAAAGGTCCCCCCTCCCCCCACCCCCTGTGAAAGAATTACTTTTTGGAGTCCTTTTCATTAATTTATA
>NW_028022774.1:0-653 GCF_054177405.1 Leptonychotes weddellii
AGGGCAGGCCCTTTTGCTTCATAAATGGCAAATGTTAGTTATCATTACCTGGTGTGTAGATGAGAAGTACATTGACCTTTTCAAACAGCTAATATATTCTTGTACATTCTTGGTGTTCTACTTACAAGAAGATGATGCATGGCATGAAAATGTTGTGAGGCCTTCCTAAAATCAAGAGAACAAGAAATTTTCTCGTTACAGACCTTCAGCATTTTCCATGCTGTCAGGGACCATTGCTCTGAAAGTTCACATTCCTATATGCAGAGTTGCATATTTTGTCTTTTTTGAGGAGTTTTTTTTTTTTCTCCTAAACATTATTTGAAATGCAGAGACACAACACAACAAGCAACAGTCTGCATTTCCTGGAGTTTGACTCACACCGTTATTTTTAGCTATTTACACTTATTTTTAGATACTTGTTTTTGGTGATTTACATGAAAAGTTAGCCAGTTCCTCTATTTTGGTGCAATTTACCTCACATGCTCCTGACTCGTTTATGTCAGTAAGCTAAAATAAATAATTAGCACAGTTTTGTTCATGTTTTAGAACTGAGAACATTCAGTCGTCTTCATTTTATGTTACTAATTAGAAACCATCAGTAATGGGGCATTTACAAATTAGTTTGGAATGGGAATTATTCTCTGAATTTTTAA
>NW_028022775.1:0-653 GCF_054177405.1 Leptonychotes weddellii
TGTTGGGCTCCTTGCTCAGCAGGGAGTCTGCTTCTCCCTCTCCCTCTGCCTGCCATTCCCCTGCTCATGTGCTCTCTCTCTCTTTCTCTCTGAGAAATAAATAATTAAATCTTTAAAAAATAATAAAGGTGGGGACATTTAAGAAAAAAACTTAGGGCTTGGAATTATGCTGAGGTCAAGGTAAACCACTAAAAATAAGGTGCTAGTTGGATGAAAGAGCATTTTAGAAATAAGGATGGGAGAAGACCAAGGGAGGACTGAGGGGTAGAGGAGGTCCTGGAAGTTGTATGTCACCCATTTACAAGTTCATGAGCAGATGACTTTCCATTGTGTTGTGGGCTCTCCTGGCCCTCCTGGTCTTATGCCATCAGGGTGGTTTTGCACTGACCTCCCCACAAGACCAAGGTTAGTGATGGGTCCTGGTATGACTCTGGTGACTATAGAATGGGCCAATGCCAACTAACTCTCAAAGACTCAGGAGGCATTTCTCGCTTCGTCTTTTATTAAGTACCTGGCTGGGCTAACTAACCACATCAGAGCCTTTATGACACCTGGCACTAGGCCACAAAGACTCGGGATGAGCATAACAAGAAACCAAGACGTTGGCCCACACATACAACTCTTTATTTTTTTTTTTAATTTTTATTAATTTT
>NW_028022776.1:0-10906 GCF_054177405.1 Leptonychotes weddellii
CCGAATATCGCCTCGGATTCACTTCTCCGCACGTCCTACCTTCCAGAAAGTGGTCGCTTTTCTGATGAGAGAGTTGTTGCTCTTCTTTTCTTCGATCTCCTGTTGAGTTTGTAGGTGTTCAGAATGGTTTGATCCCTATCTAGCTGAATTCCTGAGAGGAGACGAAATCCAGGTCTCCTACTCCTCCGCCATCTTGCTCTGCCCCCGAAAACCCTTTTTAACTGCTTACATTTCTGTATTTAGGACAGAGGTAAAGGAAAAGAAATTTAAACAAGAATAAATAAAGGACAAGCCATGAAGCTAGCACAATTAAATGAGAGAATTAGCATTCCAATATCAACTGTTTATTTGTTCCATAGAAAGAATATGAAACCGAAGTCAAGAAAACTATTCTCAAACTATGCTACTAGTTACTTTTTTTCTTTTCTTTTTTCTTTCTATGTTTCTCACTGCCTTTGATCAGGTCTGTCCAAAGTGATTCAACATTAATGGAATAAACAAATTTAAGTTTATGCAGCAGGCTTCTTTTTTTCTGTAGTGAGTTTCTTTTCTGCAGACTTCTCAGAGGTTGTTTCTTGGTAGCTGCAGCCTTTTTTCCCACCAGAGGTTTCTTCTGCTTCTTAACGCCAACAGCCTTCTTTCTTCCCTACCACAGGAAATACTACTTCCTGTATGAACTGGCCAATCACTTGACCTCAGGGGACCTTGATTTCCACTGATGCTGAATTGTTAAAGGAATATTATGGATCCTCAGGGTTCTATTAGGATAAAAGAAGATTAGAGATGTAAAAAATTAATAAAATTATAAGGAAGCATTCTTAAAAATTGATCATATTCATTACTGCCCATTTTCCTTTTGGACTATTTATTTTTCTGTTGGCATGATACTTGTTTTATTTTTTTCAAAACACGCTGGTTTCTGTGGAGTACTGTGTGTTAAAAAAGAGAGAAGAAGATGTAGAGAGAGATTGGGGGTAGGGTGAAGGAAAGAAGGGAGGGAGAGGAGAGAGAGTTATTTCTAGGTTCCAGCACTTAACACAAATCTATGACCAAATTTATTTATTATTGAAAATATATTATTAAATTGAATGAGCAGAGCACATACGTTGCTATTGCTGGAGGCAACCATAAGTCACATTCTGACAGGTTACATGTATTTAATGCAACTATTTTTTATACATGAGAAATGAATAATTTCTTTAATAATTGCCAAATTATATACTTCCTGAAATGCATGGAATCTTCTTAGGGAAATACATTTACCAAAATGTCATGTGAATTTACGCACATTTCAAGGCAGATTCAGAAAAAATATGTAGAACAGCTTCCTAATTTCCTTTCCAAAGGGTGACATTAAAGGATAGCTTCCATTTTATTGTATTATTTTTTGTACATTTTAAAATTGTTTAAATAAAATATACTCAAATGTAAAATAGAGGCTAAATATATAGTCATACAGCTATTATGCAGTAATAAGGTAAAGATTTTTGTTTTCTTTTCCCACTATTTTGGGGGTGGAGTAGGATAAATCTATTCATTTGGTTTCACAATCGCCTAAAGATATTTGATAAAAGACAAGAGATCTTTGTAGCATTTTAACTGTGCCCTATGGGACTCATCAACTAACACTTGACCAGAAAAATTAGCATAACCTTTTTACCAAAAGTCAGTAAACTGAAACCAAAAGTGAAAAATTAATTTACTTTCTGGAATGCCAGTGCTTCTAGGGGTGTGAAGTAATTTATAGCTAAATTTGACGACCTGGTATTTTTCAGTGTCATAATATGAATTAGGGAGATAGGGTGGTGTATAATACAGCAAATCCTGAGAAAAAAATTCTAGTGAAGTAACTATTTCATCTCTCATAATTTTTAGCCCCATAATACCCTCAATATCCACTACCTCAGGGAATAAATTACTGTTTAGTCTTTGGCATTTAGGCTAGAGAGGAGACTATTCTTCAGGGTAATATATTAGCCATAAGACTGAAATATTCTAAGAAATGTATTTTTCCCAAATTTATGTTTTCAAAGAAGTATTAAAAGTTCTGGGCTTTTTTTTTTTTTTTTTCCCAGAGTCATTTGGAATACTTGGTTGAGCTTCGCTGAACCTCAGTCTCTCACTCATTTTAATGCCTATCCATAGACTGAGCATATCTCACAGCAGCTCTGACAATGTATTTAAAAGCATTTAAATACATAGCATGTCCTTCCTATCTCATGTTCCATCCTTGTCATAAAATCTTATAGTCCATTGTTAATTTTTTTTTATTTTTATAGACTTTTAGGCATTATAACTCCTTAACTATCTCTAAAAATTCTAGAAAGAATAATTAAAACAAATGCAGAAGAGCTTACTTAGGTGGAATGTCAATGA
Organism: Leptonychotes weddellii; assembly: GCF_054177405.1. Lineage (NCBI taxonomy): Eukaryota > Metazoa > Chordata > Mammalia > Carnivora > Phocidae > Leptonychotes > Leptonychotes weddellii. The sequence goes on from NW_028022776.1 coordinate 2,377, forward strand.
GTCACAAAGAAATGATTGAATTTCTCTCCCCACTTGGTGTGTTTACCTGGTAACCGTGGTGCTATGCACAAATGAAAACCTCAAAAATATCCATTGGTGTTTTGCAAATGTAAGACAGTTATATTTCAGGATTCATAGAGTGGCTCTATGTCCAAGTCAGAGCAAACTTTTTCTAGCAAGGTCATTTTACAATGAGGCAAAAAGGAATCTGTCCTTATATAATCCTCCCAGAGCTGGCTTTCTTGATTATTTATTAATTCATTAGTTTTGATAAATATAATTGAGTACCTAGTGTGTACACCTAGGTGCTGGGGAAGGAAAAATAATCTAGTTTTGGACACATTTATATATAAACAAGAAATTATACTTCCATAAATATGAGAAAAACAAGGTATATTTGACTGCTATGAGAGAAATGGTAAATGCATTGTGGATAGTCATAGATTGAAAATATTTCATCTAGACAGGCAAACATGAGGAAGGGGTAGGATATAGGGGGGAATAAAGGCAGAAGTAATAAAGTGAGGAAAGGCGCAAAAGGTAAAAAGTATATATAGAGGAAAAGTGAAGGAAAATAGGGATATGGCTTTAAATTTTATGATTTAGCTAGACTATTAGTAGCTCTGAATATGATGTTAAACAAGATATGGCTTGAATCTAGCCACCTGTGAAAAGCTATTTTCCTTCCTTCACAACTCTGGATGGCATGTTACTTTGTTTTGCATCACCAGAGGGGAAAATCAAGCACAATTTAATTTAACAAGTCTTTATTAGGAATTTACAATGGGCAGCACTCTATTAAGGTTACAGAACACATAAGCAGAAGGAATAAGACTAACACAGTGACATAACAACCAGCAGGCTAAGAGTGAAAAAGAATCCACTCAGGATGCATTCCCTAATTATGGCTGATGGAGTTTTCACCTTCATAGTCTAAATCATTGGTAGTTAACATCGAAAAAAAAATACATCGATTGTATTATTTGAGTATTGTGCAAGTGTATATATTACTTGTTTAGCAAACACAATTACTGTTAAATTTCATCTCAGCTAGTATGTTTGATGCCTTCCTAAAGCTGTGAATTAAAAGAAACTTAAGTATCACTAAAGAAAAGTATCTAAACCAGGTTGGCTCTGTCAGCATTTGCTGTTTGAGTGCTGATACTCAGGAAGGTTATCCAGACCAGTGTTCCTTGTACTCATGTATTTCAAACTTTGGTGTGTAATGGTTCATGCAAGGTGCTTACTGAAAACACAGCTCCTTTGCTCCCCGCCTTGGATTCTCATTCAGCATGCCTTAGCAGAGGAATCCAGAGATTTTGCTGGAGGTGGTCTGCAGACCGTAATTTGAGAAACACAGTCTTATAAACTCTGTGTATGTAGACAATATGCCACCACTGTGCAAGCAATAAACTACCCACCCAGGAACAAAACAGTAAAATTATTTATCTACAGGCTTGAAAGTAAAAATGATAACATTAGTGACTTCTATCTACAACTCCTCTTTAACTCTCATATATTATTTCTAAGATAGCAAATAGGTTCCATATCCTCTGCTGGTAGTGATGGATAAGGAGTTCCTGGAGTTCTGACTTGTGAATGACTCTGGGGCTGGTCAGGTTTTTCTGGAAAAAACATGTTATAGTCAATTAGCCTTGTCTGCAATGAATGGCAAATGTGTACCAATGAATGGCAAAAGTGTACCAAGGGTGAAATCCCTGTGTCTTCACTTTTCTAAGATGTGTTTTGCATTCCTTTGTGTTTAGTCCATTTCTTTCTTATCTTCTGAGACTTGGTGATGATGGTTTCTTCTTTTTTTCAGAGTTGATCCTCTCTGACTCTTTACTTGTTCTTTCCTCTTTGCCTAGAAACATGTTTGCTCTTAATGCAGTAACATAACCACCTCTCAGCCTGACTGGCTTCTCCCTGATGGGGGCACTGCTTATGTATGGAGAGTGTCTCCCACCTTGTCCAATACCTGTCCCCCACCACCCCTGCTCACAGCAGAGCGCTCTTCTCCCTGTCCCTTCTCTGTTTTTGAACATTCCTCCCTAGTCTCAGAGGCCATTTCCTTTTCTCTCTCATCTCCCTGGAATAATTCTAATTCTGTCTCAAGGGCCCAGATCAAGTAGTAGTTACTGGTTTGTTTCCTTCCAGCTGAGTGGTAAAATTGTTTAGGTTTGAAACAACATAATGATGCAGGTTTTTACATCTACCGTGCCAGAACAGTGGAAAACAAGCTGTATATAATTGGAAAACAAAGTCAAGTAAACAACTTTTTTTGTGATAACAGATTAAAATATGTAAACCCATTATTGCTACTTAGTTGAAAATAGTTCACATCAATGCTGGAATACAATTTAATTAAGCATCAGGAACTCAGCTTATAAACAATTCTAAATCTGAAACAGTATCTTGTGCAGATCATGATATACAATTACGTATTACATATGTGTTCATCTGTAGATATGTGCATTATAAATGCACACACATATATATTACAATAGGGAGTAATGGATGGGGATTGGGATTTTAATAAATAGCAACAATTTCTCCACTACTCTTGCTAAATGTAATACCGTTCAAGAGGGAAAGAAAGAAACGATGAAAGGAAAAGAGGAAAAAAGAAGAAAGAACGATATCTTGAAAATGTAGCTTATGCCTAGACTGCCATGATGAGGTACCTGCTCCACTTAGACATGTAGCTTGATATCTATAAAAATCTGTTTTCTCTTTATCCCTTTCTAGCACTTGCTAATAAATAACAAAAATAAAGGGCTTACACATATATGCATTGAAAACAATTATAGAGATACAAAGGAAGTCCTTTATCCTCTACCTATCTCTAACTTCAAGGATCCATTTAGTGAGGATTCACTCTGAAAAAAAAAACAAAAAGACTTGCCTGTAAAATATGATCACCCTCCTTTTACCCAAGATTCACTTTGGGACTTCTGATTCATTATGGCATTTTTACAGAGTTCTTTCTTTTAATTGTGTGTGTTCACACGTGGGTTTTAGGTATCTCTGAACTTACCACTTAAAAGACCTTTGTAATAGTCTTTCAAAATTAATGAATCAAATGCTGTGAGCACATGGATTTCTGAAGAACATTTTAAAAAGGCCAGGCTTTAAAAGTCAAGGATGATAAGAAAGAGGATCAACTAAGTGCTATAGCCAATAATCCAACTCACTCCTTAATGCTTCTGAATTTAAAATTAGAAGTGTTTCACTACACCTGAATTACTTGAATTACTTTGGTTCAGATAAGTAATTCCAATAGATCAACCTTAGAGATAATCTTCTAACTTTAAATTTAGACTCCCTGAAATGTCTGCTCTCCTCAAAATATCATTTTGTATGTTGAAGATGTTGTCCTAAGAAGATCTAAGGAGCTTTAAGATGAGAAACAGATGAGATGCGTTACATTGCATGCATAATATGTTTGATTCACTTCTCAGAGTTTCACATTTTGATGCAGTTATACAGTTAAAATATAAATCACAGAACTCTTTATTATACTTGTATCATTCTAAGGAGAAATGGTAGAAATAACAGTTATTGTAGTGTTATGATAGTGAAGAAAACTAATTAGCTTAGGTCAGAGGATAAAAGGCAGAATGGTAAGCAGTTACTGAATATTAAAAGAAAGGAAGAGATAGATTTCATGAAGCAATAGATCAAAGGAATAAAACCCAGGCTGAGTTAAGTTCATTGTTAGCACAATTCCTCTTAATGCAGGAAAGCAAATGAAAAATCAATTAACTAGAAAGGATTTCACTTTATATCTGACATACTCACCATTTCCACTCTCCAATGACTTATCAAATTTGCATAAGTAAAAGTCATAATTAATGTAGACATAGAGTACACAACCATAGTTTTCCTTAGGGATCATGCAATGTCAAAAACTGTTAGAGATATTAGTTAATATTTCAAGACACCCCTGTAGTACCCATGGGTAAAATGCAAAATGTGCAAAGCAATGTACATAAACATATGGAAGCAAATCAGACAAAGATGGGTAATATGGATATGTAGAACAATTTCCTACAATATTTGATGACCACTCTACTTACAAGGTTAGGTGTATAATCTTTAAAAATTGTATCTGAGAAACGAAATCCTACTGCCAAAATCGTGAAAAGCAGGAAATCAATACATGTTCTTATTTACACAGTTTTAAAAATAAATAACACAATCTGGTACAATATGGATGACATGTAAAGTTGATTACTTCAGTTTCTACATAAAGTAAATAAGAGTAATGTTCTTTAATGCTTCACATAGTTTTGCTCTTTCATAGTCCCTTGGACACTCATAATTCTTAGAAAGCTGTGAAGCCATTTTACACCTTTATATTCACCCCTCATAACTGTGGTGTCAAATGTAGCCTCGGTTTACCTTCATTAGCTAACATCCATGTTATACTTCTTACAACAAAACTCTACCTTCAAAATGGGACTCCTCTCTGTCCCATTTATCAGTTGAGGTCCCTTTCCTGGGTTAGCTCAAGTGCATTAATCTGAAAAATTCATTCATGCTAATAATCATTCATGGGATAATGGGTCACTCATTTGAAAACAGAACTCCAGGGGCACTTGGGTGGCTCAGATGGTTAAGTGTCTGCCTCTGGCTCAGGTCATGATCCCAGGGTCCTGGGATTGAGGACCCTCTCCCTCTACTGTCCCCCCTGCTTGTGCTCTCCCTCTCCTTCTACCATCCCCCCTGCTTGTGCTCTTTCACTCTCCCTGTCAAATAAATAAGTAAAATCTTTAAAAAAAAAAATGAAAACAGAACTCCACTGTAACATCTGGTATATCTAGGCCTTATTTTAATTTGTGGATTAGTGAATTAATTTCAGACACCATATTAGGACACATTGTTAAATAGGTTAATTCATATATTTCCAAAGGACATTTCAGGTGAGAGCAAAATAGAACAGCGTGAAACAGAAGGGATACAAACATCCTTCCTCAAACTCTGAAAATGTAAAACTGTTCAGGGCTATACATCTGGGAAAATTCATGAAATCCAAGAAACTTTCAGGTGATGATAAAACCTGGTAATAAGTTTTCAGAAGACCTCGATTTACATAGATGTGAAGTAATTTCCTAGGAAGCCACTTCTGTAACTAATCATTCCATCCCTATAATTCACAAATCCTTAACTAAAATAATCTCAACTTTAAAAAATTTATGTTTAGGGCACCTGGGTTGCTCAGTCAGTTAAGCATCTGCCTTCAGCTCAGGTCATGATCTCAGGGTCCTGGGATCGAGTCCCACATCGGGTTCCCTGCTCAGTGGGGAGTCTGCTTCTCCCTCTCCCTCTGCTGCTTCCCCCTGCTTGTGCTCTCTTTCTCAAATAAATAAATAAATAAATCTTTAAAAAAATTTATGTTTACATCTGTGGGATTCATGACAGTCAACACCTACTAATCGATGTGTTCAGAAATGAGAAACTTGAATATGAAGATATTTAAAATTATTTATTTTTAAATTCCAATACAATTAACAGATAGCATTGTATTAATTCCAGGTATACAATATAGTGATTCAATAAATGTATAAATTACTCAGTGTTCATCAAGATAAGTGTACTTTTCTTTTTAATAAGTATATTCCTTAATCCCCATCACCTATTTCACCCATCTCCCAACTCACCTCCCCTCTGGAAGCCATCAGTTTGTTCTCTATAGTTAAGAGTCTATTTCTTGTTTTGTCTCATTCTTTTTTCCTTTGCTCATTTGTTTTTTTTAAATTCCACATATGAGTGAGATCATTCGCTATTTGTATTTCTAACATATTTCACTTAACATTATACTGTCTAGATCCATGTATACTGCTCTGAATGGCAAGATTTCATTGTTTTATAGCTGAATAATACTCCATTAAATATATATACCACTACTTCTTTATCCATTCATCTATCAGTGGACATATGGACTGTTTCCATAGTTTGGCTATTATAAATAATGCTGCAATAAAAATAGCCATGAATGTATCCCTCTGAATTAGTGTTTTTGCATTTTTTAGGTAAATACTCCATAGTGCAATGACTGGATCATAGGGTAGTTCTATTTTTAACATTTTGAGGAAACTTCACATTGTTTTCCACAGTGGCTGTACCAGTTTGCATTCCCACCAACAGTGTAAGAGGATTCCTTTTTCTCCACATCCTCTCCACCATTTGTTGTTTCTTGTGTTTTGATTTTAGCCATTCTGACAGGTGTGAGGTAATAGCACAATGTGCTTTTGATTTTCATTTCCCTGATGATGAGTGATGTTGAGCATCTTTTCACGAGTGTGTTAGCCATCTGTATGTCTTCTTTGGAGAAATATCTGTTCATGTCTTCTGACCATTGTTTTGAGTTTTTGTTTTTTGGTGTTGAGTTCTGTAAGTACTTTATATAATTTTAGATATTAACCCTTTATCACATATGTCATTTGCAAATATCTTCTCCCTCTCATTAGGGTGCCTTTTCGTTTTATTGGTTGTTTCCTTTACAGTTCAGAAGCTTTTTATTTTGATGTAATCTGAATAGTTTATTTTTGCATTTATTTCCCTTGCCTCAGGAGACATATCTAGAGAAATGTTTGATGGCCTATGTCAGAGAGATTACTGCCTGTGCTCTCTTCTAGGATTTTTATGATTTCAGGTCTCATTTGAGGTCTTTAATCCATTTTGAGTTTATTTTTGTGTACGGCCTAAGAAAGTGGTCCAGTTTCATTCTTTTGCATTTGGCTGTTCATTTTTCCCAACACCATTTGTTGAAGAGACTGTCTTTTCCCCACTGTATATTCATTCCTCCTTTTTTGAATATTAATTGACCATATAATTGTGGTTTTATTTCTGGGTTTTCTGTTCTATTTCATTGATCTATGTGTCTATTTTTGTGTGAGTACCATACTGTTTTGATTACTACAGCTTTGTAGTATAACTTGAAGTCTGGAATTGTGATGCCTCCAGCTTTGTTTTGCAAGATTGTTTTGGCTATGCAAGTTCTATTGTGGTTCCAAGAAAATTTTAGGATTGCTTGTTCTAGTTTTGTGAAAAATGCTGTTTGTATTTTGATGGGATTGTATTCAATCTGTAGATTGCTTTGGGTAGTATGGACATTTTAATAACATTTATACTGCCAATCAATGAACATGGAATGTCTTTCCATTTGTTTGTGTAGTCTTCAATTTCTTTCATGAGTGTTTTATAGTTTTCAAGTACAAGTCTTTCACAGCTTTGGTTAAATTTATTCCTAGGTACTTTACTAATTTTGGTACAATTGCAAATGGGATTGTTCTCTGAATTTCACTTTTTTCTAAAGATTTTTTATATTAAGCAATCTCTATACACAACATGAGGCTCGAACTCACATCCCTGAGAGATTGAGAGTCACATGCTCTACCAACAGAGCCATCCAGGTGCTCCTCTTAATTTCATGTTCTGATGCTTCATGATTAGTGTACAGGAATTGAACAGATTTCTGTCCATTGATTTTGTATCCTGCAACTTTACTGAATTAATTTATCAGTTTTAGTAGTTCTTTGGTGGAGTCTTAAGGGTTTTTTTTACATATAGTACCATGTCACCTGCAAATAGTGGGAGTTTTTCTTACCCCTTACCAATTTGGATGCCTTGTATTTCTTTATGTTGCCTAACAGCTGTGGCCAGGACTTCCAGTACTTTGTTGAATAAAAGTATTGAGAGTGGAAACCTTCTCTTGTTCCTAACCTTAGGGGAAAAGCTCTAAGTTTTTCCCCACTGAGTATGATTCTTGCTGTAGGTTTTTCACATAAGGCCTTTAATATGTTGAGGTATGTTCCCTCTAGACCTACTTTCTCAAATGCTTCTTTTGCATCTATTGAAATGACCATATGTCGTTTATTCTTACTCTTGCTCATGTGATGTATCATATTAAATGATAGATGAATATTTAACCATCCTTGCATCCTGGAAATAAATCCCACTTGATCATGGTGAATAACTTTTAAATGTATTATTGGATTCTGTTTGCTAGTATTTTGTTGAGGGTTTTTCAATCTATGTTCGTCAGAAATATTGGCCTGTTCTCTTTTTTTTGTAGTGTCTTTATCTGGTTTTGGAATCAGAGTGATACTGGCCTCATAGAATGAATTTGGAAGTTTTCCTTCCTCTTCTATTTTTTTGGAATTGTTTGAGAAGACTAGATATTAACTCTTCTTTCAATGTTTGGTAAAATTTGTCTGTGAAGCGGCCTGTTCCTGAACTTTTGTTTGTTGGGAATTTTTTGATTACTGATTCACTTTCATTTCTGGTAATCAGTCTATTCAAATTTTCTGTTCCATTCTGATTCAGTTTTGAGAGGTTACATATGTCTCAGAAATTACCCATTTCCTCGAGGTTGTCCAATTTGTTGGCATAAGGTTTTCATAATATTCTCTTACATTTGCTTGTATTTCTGTGGTGTTGGTTGTTATTTCTCCTATTGCATTTATGATTTTGTCTATTTGGGTCCTTTTTCTTCCTCCTCCTCCTCCTCCTGATGAGTCTGGCT
>NW_028022777.1:0-653 GCF_054177405.1 Leptonychotes weddellii
TCGCTTTTCTGTTCAGAGTTGTTGCTCTTCTTTTCTTCGATCTCCTGTTGAGTTCGTAGTTGTTCAGATTGGTTTGATCCCTATCAAGCTGAATTCCTGAGAGGAGATGAAATCCAGGTCTCCTACTCCTCTGCCATCTTGCTCTGCCCCTCTTTCAGTTATTCTGATTATGTTAGTGAGATAGCCTCAGTTTGGTGCTAATAGTCTTGTCTTTCTAACATTTACTAATTTCCTTTTTTAATACATGAGGATCAGAACTTAGACTTATTGCTTTTTGTAGGCAAGAACATCAATAACAACACAATTAATAATGGATAATGAATTTTAGAGCTTAATACATACCAGGTGTACGTCTAACAACCTCACATATGTAATCCATTTTTAAAACTTTTCAGAGAAGTTTAATGTATCATACAGAAAGGCACATAAATCATATCTTTATAGTGATAATTTTAAAAAATTGAAGCCAGCTTTTAATCAACACCCATAGCAAGAAACAATATTGTAAGCACCCTTCTGTGACTCCTTCCAATTTCTACCTGCTTAAGGATAATTTTATCCTGATTTCTAAAGGCACAGATTAATTTTGCCTGTTAATGGACTTATAGAGACATCTATATATGCTTTTTGCTCAACATTATATTGAGCAAGAC
>NW_028022778.1:0-653 GCF_054177405.1 Leptonychotes weddellii
GCACGGCCCTTTGGTGTAAGAACTTCCCAGTGGCACAGTGAGAAGGTATGACAGCTCCTGAGGGAGAATCCGGAGACTTCCAAGTCAGGAGGGTTTAAGTGAGAAACAGGAAGCACTGATTATGTCCATTTCTCCGGGTGACAAAGCCTGGCCAGCCTTACTGCCTTGTGCACCTGCCTGTCCGGCCGCGTCCCCACGCAAGTGTTCAGAACCGGAGGGATTCCATGCCAGTGAAAGTTAACACATTTATGTGAACAGAATTTCCAATAGATTTCTACCCAAGTAGAAATGTGAATAGATTTGAAACGAATCTTCTTTTTTTCCGACAGGAAGTCCATTGTGACTGATCGGGCAATAAGGATGAGTTTTGTCATTTGGAGTATATGACCCATACCTGAAAATTGACTGGACTACCTTTTCAGCTCTGAGGCTTTCAAGCAAAAGTACAATATGGGGGCGCCTGGGTGGCTCGGTTGGTTGGGCGTGTGACTCTTGGTTTGGCCTTAGGTCGTGATCTCGGGGTTGTGAGATCGAGACCCAAGTCAGGCTCCGTGCTCGGCTAGGAGTCTGCTTGAGATTCTCTCTCTCTCCCTCTGTCCCTCCCTCTGCTTGCACACTCTCTCTTTCTCTAAAATAAATAAATAAATCTTTTT
>NW_028022779.1:0-653 GCF_054177405.1 Leptonychotes weddellii
CTCTGTGTCCATCCTGTTCCATTTTGACGAACAAGAATCTTGTGTTTTTGTTGAGTCCACCACACTCTTTGTCTGAGAAACTCTACCTGACCTCTAGGACTCACAAAGGAACAAGAGCTTTGCAAAGGAAGAAGGAAATAATATGAGTTTATTTTTTTCAGGACTTAACACTTTCTTGAGTGTGAGAACTGATTGATGGTTCTCCATGTTTGAAGGAGGTATGGTTCAAAGATCTCAATAAACCTAGAGATCAAACTTGTAGGTAGCGATAATTAGTGATATTTTACTGTTTTGTTTTGTTTGTATTCATTTTCCTGTTGGGATAGTGAAAAATTGTAAATTCTCTTATCCTACTCTTCTTAACTGACCCACCAAATTAAGGGCTGCTTTCTATTCCCTCGGCAAATGCACTGACTTACATCTACTTCATTGAGAAGGTCCAAGAACGATTTACACTCTAGTAACCTCCTCATTTCTTTCTCATTCATCAATAGCCAAATATGTACATGTAAGTAGTACTTATTGTTGAGATTTTATAGTTTAATAAATATTACATACACTGATGAAATATTAGTGCAAAGGAAATAAAAGCTGAAGAAAACTAAGTTGAATACTTTGTGTTTTTAAATTTTATTTTATTATGTTATGTTAGT
>NW_028022780.1:0-653 GCF_054177405.1 Leptonychotes weddellii
AAGGAAAAATAATAGACATTTGTAAACATGTTCAGCCTTAGGAGTTACTAAAAATGAATATTAAAAAATAGTTGGTTGTCAATTGCTTATGACATAATCTTTGCAACTTTTTTTAAAGATTTTATTTATTTATTTGTCAGAGAAAGAGAGAGCAAGCACAAGCAGGGGGAGCGGCAGGCAGAGGGAGAAGCAGGCTCCCCTCTGAGCAAGGAGCCTGATGAGGGACTCAATCCCAGGACCCTGGGATCATGACCTGAACTGAAGGCAGACATGTAACCAACTGAGCCACCCAGGCGTCCCAACCTTTGCAATTTTTAAATGTTATTATAATGCTGGTAAAATTGGGCTTCTTAAGCACTGCTGCCAACAAAGTAAATAATTTGACAGTAATCTTAAAAATAATATTCAGAATTCTTATGGTATTTCTATTTACGTTAACTTATTTTTTTTTTTAAAGATTTTATCTATTTATTCAGCAAGAGAGAGAGTATGCAAGAGGGGGTAGGAGCAGAGGGAGAAGGAGAGAGAGAATCCCAAGCAGACTCTGCACTGAGTGTGGAGCCTGACGTGGGGCTCGATCCCACAACCCTAAGACCATGACCTGAGCTGAAATCAAGAGTCAGTCACTTAACCCACTGAGCACAAAGGCACCC
>NW_028022781.1:0-653 GCF_054177405.1 Leptonychotes weddellii
TAGAATCCTTCACTTCATGTTGTATGTCACTCACACTTCAAAGCCTAAATATATCTAAAGGCTTATGATGGTTCAAGGGTGCCTGTGTTTCCCAGATGAAAAAATGGAAAACGCAATCTGAGATTCGGTCATATCGGAGCTGACCATCAAAGCACCATCCCAGGACAAACTCGTCTGAGTGGGGCAAGACCACCAGAGCACGCAAAGAAGGATCTGTTCCAGGCCAGCCCCACTGGAAAAGCCTGCACATGTTCACAGTGAGGGAAAAAACATCGTACCATGCCTTTTATAGTAGTAAATGGCTTTGTAGTTGTGTGTAGATGTGTGCAGTGAAATCTCAATCTTCCCAACAAATTCCATTAATATCTTTGTCACTCACAGCCATTTTATATGTAGACAGTCATTTGCATCAATACTTTCTCTTTTTTTATTAACATATAACGTATTATTTGTTTCAGGGGTATAGATCTGTGATTCGTCAGTCTTACACAATTCACAGCGTTCACCATAGCACATACCCTCCCCAATGTCCATCACCCAGCCACCCCCTCTCTCCCACGCCCCTCCACTCCAGCAACCCTCAGTTTGTTTCCTGAGATGAAGAGTCCCTTATGGTTTGTCTCCCTCTCTGGTTTCATCTTGTTTCATTCTTC
>NW_028022782.1:0-653 GCF_054177405.1 Leptonychotes weddellii
AAGCCAACCAGAAAGGACAAATAGTGTATGATTCCCCATAACCGAGGTACCTAGAGCGGTCAAATTCAGAGACGGGAAGTAGCATGTGGTTACGGGGGCGGGGGAGTTTTTGAATGGGAGCAGGATTTCAGTTTTGCAAGATGAGAAGAGTTCTGGAGAAGGATTGCACAACCATGTAGATGGGCTTAACACTACTGAACTGTACACTTCAAAATAGTTACGATGATAAATTTTTATGTTTTGTGTATTTTACTACAGTTACAAAAACTGAAAAATGAATCAGAATGTCAGTTTTTATGGAAACTTACAAAAAGCATATACCATCAATTTCTGGCCCCAGTCTACATATAATTAATTAGCTTGTCCTAAAAATCCTAAAAACAAATGCTATTAAAATAGTGGTTCATTTTACATCTGATGGATTTCCAGAAATCAGAAAAAACAGGGTGAAACCTATTTCATAGAATTTTTCAATTTGCAAATGATATCAGTTATTTTTTGTCTGATTTTTTTTAACTAACAGCATCTATTTATTACTTTTTGTCAAAGAATGTGATATTGATTATTTCTGCTTCTCACACGTGTTAAATTTATTTTGTGACCCAAATGAATCTTTAAGCACGCCTAGACCCTGTATTAGAATGTGTGTTGTC
>NW_028022783.1:0-653 GCF_054177405.1 Leptonychotes weddellii
AAAACAATGGATCGTGGATCACCACATCAAAAACCAATGATGTATTGCATGGTGACTAATATAACATAAAAAATAAATAAATAAATAAATAAATAAATAAATAAATAAATAATAATTTAAAAATAGTATTATGGCATGTAACATAAGATCTTAAAACCTGGTTCTTGTCTGTTTCTCCAGGTTCATCCAAAAAATTTCCATTCTCTACTCTAGTCTGAACTTTATCCTTGATAATTTTCTCACATTGTGCTTTCTTGACCTCAGAATCTTTGCATTCTCCCTACTCTTTCCAGTTCTAGAACTCCCTCAATTTTACTCTCTAAATTTCTCTAAATTTCATTCTTAATTTTCATTCTCTAGATTATAATTTCTAAATTAAGCATCATGTACTTCAGGGGGCAATCTCTAAACCCTTATCTCATGACTAGAATAAATTATCTATTTGTTTCTTACCTCTGTATTTTTTCATAACTCTTACTATTTAATTTTTTAATTTTTTAATGATTTTATTTATTAATTTGAGAGAGAGAGAAGGAGCAAGGGGAAGGTAGAGGAAGAGGGAGAAGCAGACTCCCCTCTCCATCCTGGAACTCCAGGACGATGACCTGAGCAGAAGGCAGACGCTTTACCAACTGAGTCATCCAGGTGTCCCA
>NW_028022784.1:0-653 GCF_054177405.1 Leptonychotes weddellii
GTACAAACTTCCTCTCATAAGGATGTCATGTACAGCACGGTGACTATAGTTAATGATACTGTATTGCATATGTGAATGTTGCTAAGAGAGTGGATCTTAAAAGTCGTCACACACAAAAAATCTATAACTATGTGAGGTGATGCACGTCAACTAGGTTTGCTGTAGTGATCATTTCATGATATAGATATGAGTATCAAATTATTATGTTGTACACAGACAGACACAAATAAAAAGCAATGAAGGGATGATTTGCTTCCTCTTTCTCACCATAATCAGGTAACTCATCTACAAAGAAATGGCACCCAAACTAATCCAGCAAATAACTATGTGTACACTTCCTCCCCTGCTACATCAAATCCCAATGATCTCGATGAGTTGCTCATGATTAAGTCATCTCTTTTGCTGGGAGGAGAACACAGGAGTGACTATGCATATATCTGCTAAAGTTTTATAGTAATGTGATGGACATTTTACTGGTTTGCTCATTTCTCCTCACGACAACTCTGTGAGCTAAGTGTCGACTACCCACTTTACAAATGTTCTACTACAGGGTCACGCATAGAGGCATCTTTATCGCAAGCATTATTCTGGATGTTTCTCTGAGAGTGCTTTTGAATGATATTTACATTTAAATGCGTAAACTTTGAGTAAAG
>NW_028022785.1:0-653 GCF_054177405.1 Leptonychotes weddellii
TGGCTAAGGGATGCCCAGATAGCTGGTAAAACATTATTTCTGGGTATGATTATGAGAGATTAGCATTTGAATGACCAGACCAAGTAAACAATAGCACCCTTACCAATGCAGGTTAACATCATCCAACCTGTTTAGAGCCTGAATAGAACAAAGAGATCGAGGAAAGGCAAATTTTCTCTCTGGCTGAGTTGGGACATCCATCTTCTCTTGCCCCCAGACATCGGCATTCCAGAGTGTCAGGCCTTTTGACTCAAACTGAATTTCCCACGGTTTTCCTGGTTCTCCAGCTTTCAGATAGTAGATCACGGAACTTTTCATCTTCCATAAAAATATGAGGCAATTTCTATAATAAACAAACAAACATGAATTTTATCTATCTATCTATACATCAATCTTCTATTGTTTCTGTTTCTCTAGAGAATGTTAGCTAACATACCAACTCTTACAATTATGCTCTTTTGTGCTTTTAAACTTTTCATTGTTCCTAGTATTTATTTTTTTTTGTTTTTTTTTTTTTGTTTTTTATTCTTATGTTAATTCCCATACATTACATCATTAGTTCTAGATAAAGTGTTCCATGATTCATTGTTCGTGCACAACACCCAGTGCTCCATGCAGAACGTGCCCTCCTCAATACCCACCACCAGGCCAAC
>NW_028022786.1:0-653 GCF_054177405.1 Leptonychotes weddellii
TATCTGTTACTGAAGAACTGTTTGAAGTAAGATGAGGTGTTTTTTTTTTTTAACATGAGTTTGGATATAGCAAGTTTTAGATAATAAAACAGAACAACAGGAGAAAAAAGTAACTCCAGAAATAACACACAGGCAGATGCGCACACGCATGCGCACGCACGCGCACACACACACACACACACACACACACACTGATATCTAGACTTTAAACTTAATCATGAAAAAAATACATCTCTGATACAGAGGTTCTTAGACCCCCTGAGGCCCATCTATGCATCCTATGTACTGAAAATCCAGCTCTCAAGATGACTCATTGGTATGTTTGTTTTGAAAATATAATTTCATTTCCTGTATATTTCCTTCCCTAACCATTGAACATTGTTGGCTTCTTGATGGAAGCAGATCTTTTATTTCCTTATTATTTCCCACATGTATATAAAGTGCTTTGCAAGCCGTGGCTATTCAGTAATTATTGTTGATAAGTGAATTGGCAATAACTACATGGTCCTGAATGTTCTCAAAACACTGTGCTCTGTCTAAACTGATTGAGAAGTTCCTTTCTAGGGACCAGCCATTTCTATAGGTTGATTAATGCCTGTAAGCCTAGGATGTCCAAACAATAAGTGCCCATTTTGCAGTAGGGATAGGTCTTG
>NW_028022787.1:0-10905 GCF_054177405.1 Leptonychotes weddellii
AGAAGAAAAAGAAGAAGATAGCAGGAGGGGAAGAATGAAAGGGGGGAAATTAGAGGGGGAGATGAACCATGAGAGACGATGGACTCTGAAAAACAAACTGAGGTTCTAGAGGGGAGGGGGGTGGGAGGATGGGTTAGCCTGGTGATGGGTATTAAAGAGTGCCCTTACTGAATGGAGCACTGGGTGTTATGCACAAACAATGAATCATGTAACACTACATCTAAAACTAATTATGTAATGTATGGTGATTAACATAACAATAAAATTTTTTTAAAAAGAGAATATCAAAAAGAAAAAAAGATATGTAACATGTGGTGAGTACCTGATATCATATAACTTAATATGGAGATGTATGGAATACCCACAGACCATACAAATCAAACAGTAGGTATATGTCTTTGGTTTTTCTTTTTTAATCGTAATTTGTATCTTGTTAAACCATAGTAACTCTGAAACTGCTTACCAAAATAAAATAATCTGGGCAGTTAGAGTATTAATACTGTTCTTCAAAAAAAGAAAAAAAAAAGTGATGTCGGGTTAATTCACTGATACTTCCCTAAGGTTCCAGGACAAGCCGCTCTACAATTGCTTCTCTCACAGCCTGTACAGCATCCCCATCCCAAGCCAATATCCTCTGTGAAATCATGAGGGAATTAAGATGCTTCTTAGAGAAGAGCCAGACACCTCCTGAAGGACGACCAGCCACAGGCCCACCTCTGAGCTTCATGGGCCCCACCATCTCAGTGAATAAAGACCAGTTTTGTGGTGTTTGGTTTTGACCAATGCAAACCTGAATCAGAGGCATTAGCCCCATCATCTGGTCAGCCCTTCTCAACAGAAAAGATAATAGCCCCTTAGTCTACATCATGGAGGGTTACTTCCTAGCTGTGTCTGACTTTTGTCTCCTTTCTAGCATCTTGGCCTCATCCCTGGCCTGGCATTCCCCACAACCTGCATCCAATGAGTAGGACATTTACTCTGGACCATTCTCCTCCCTGCCTGTCTTGGGATCAGCTTCATTACATGGACCCTACACCTGTTCTCACAGTCTGTCCAAGCAGATTCACCCACTCACCATGTGTCTCAGGGGAACCCGAGAACTCTAGAGTCCTCCTGAGTGGGAAGAGTAAACCCAGGACTCAAGATGCTGAATTTCTAATTTAGCTGGACCACCACCTCACACAGCAGCACACAGTTCATGGCCCTCAGTCTCAGATTCCAGTTCTGCACTCACTACACATCCTCAGGCAAGTTCTTTAGCCTCTCTATGCTTCAGTTTCCTTACAGGAAAATGGGGACAATAATAGTGTCTCCTCACTAGGATGGTATGGGGATTAAATGAGCGAAAGTATGAGAAGTTTCTACAGGATTTGTCAGGTGGCAAGACGGTATTTTCCTAATTGAGTCATTTGGGCCAAGATGACCTTGAATGCCCTTATAGTAATGAGATTCTTATCAAAGTGAGTTGAGGTCAAGCAATAGCAAGAGTCCTTCTGCCAGCTCTGTGAGAGCACCTCTTAGATGACATTGGGGAGCCCTGTCCCACCTATAATTTGCCTAGGAACTGCCTCTCTCTCAGCCTCTATGGAAAGCATGTGTTTATATCATGTGCATTGCTCCCTCCTCCACCAAAAGGAACATGGTGGGTTATAAGAACAAGTTTGCAATTCAAGCAGTAATCATCAACCAGTTAGTAATTAGTAGTTCCCATTTGATAGTGGGATACAAAAGACACCAGGACTATAAGAGACAGGGATGAGCTATAATATATATTTTACAGAATATTATAGAATAGACTGTGGTGGCCAAGTCCAGCCATGATCCCTCACAGACGGGCAGAGAATGTGTGTCTGTGTAGAGAAATAGGGAGCCCGAGTAGAAATGCCATTGGGTTTCAGAAAAAGAGAGGCAGAGAGCTGAGATTGAGACAGAGACATAAAGCCAGAGAGAGAGTACTGGTTGGGGACTCTGATGATTTCCTAGTTCCTAGAACAAGTTCCCATCAGGTTCTGCTCTTCCCTTTTTCCCTGAGCTGTCACCATGAGCCTTCAATACAGGAGTATGCTTGTGTAGAGTTCTGTTTCTTAACATCAAAGAGCTGTGACAAGAAGACTGCTTTATAACCAGTGCTTATCTCAGGGCCTGACATGTAGTAGGACCTAAACAATTATTTCTGGACTAGATGGACCAAGTAAACACATTTGATGTCCATACCTACTGACCAATCCGTTGCCTTCTTCAAGCTACTAGAAACAAGGACATTGCCCTTAGCTGTTTTCTGTCTTCCTCACTTTGTTAGTACCCCAGTCACTTTTGGGTACTAGGATGACAAAATAAAATATTGTAATGCTAAAGGAGGAAACATTTGATCCTAATTCATAAAGATGCATTTGGTAGACAACAGACAAATCCAGCTCATTTGCTGTATTTAGTCCTCTTTCATCCCAGCGAAATTTTCTTTTGAACCAATCTGACAAATATTTGACTCGCCAGTACTAGGCACAAAAATACACTGGTGACACCTTCAGAATGAAGAAACTACTTCCCTTCCTCAAGAAATTTCACTTCTGTGTGATCACTGTTTTCAGACAGGTAAATTTTTCTGACCCTTTCAGAAGCTAGAGAAGTTTCTATAAAAGTGCCTAAAGAAAGTGGGAATCAATAGCAAAGCAATCTTTCAGGAAAAGATTGGGCTATAAAATGGTCCAGAGATACAAGTAAAATCCAAGATTAATTTATGTTCAACTGTGGTTTATATAAAAAATAGGCAGAAAATCTCAAGTGACCAGGAATTTATGAATTGTAGCTACTTCTTGATTCCAGCAGATGAAAAGACTCTCTTCTCACAACTGAGCTCTGGATCCTCTTCCTTTCTGGACAATGACACTTCTCTCAGGCTATGGGACTATTTTGTAAAGGGGAGGTGCTGAGTTCCTCTGGACTGACAGCTCAGTTGATTTGGAGAGCAATCTCAACATTGAAAGCCTAACAACAATTAACAGCCATAGTAACAGTAACAGTAGTGATGGAATGGCACGTACAGCGCTTACTCCCTTGTTCTGTGCCAGTCTCAGGCTATCCATAGTGCTATCACCCTCCAAAGCCCCTTCTACTTGTGCCAAGCCCCCACAGACTTTTCCCAACAGGAGCCAATGTTGTAGCTGGACCAGTCCTTTTGGTTCTTATTATGAATGCAAGATGCACCATCAGGGAACTTGGAAAAGTTCCTGTAACTTTGTTACAGGTTCTGGAGGATACGCTGCACACCCATGGCTGCACAGTGAAGTGAGACAGGGGTTGGTGAGCACAGACCTGGGGCTCTGCCTTTGAGGGTTGAGGGTGGGGTGTTTAGGATTTTCTGGGTTTACTCTTAATTGGTGGATTTAAAGCTTAAGTGTGGGACTTAGGGTACAAGAAGGGAGAAACGGGGTCCCTCACACAGTCAGACATCCAGGTCACTCAGAGTTTTCTGAAAGGGGAACTTCACGGGTGGGGCTCCCTGGCTCATTATCTTGGTGTGTAGCTGGCATTGTGTTTATTCCAGTTGGATATGTGGAAGTGAATATCTCCACAAGCAAAAGCTTAATGTCAGGCACTTACCCAACAGTCAAAAGAGCTAGTTGTCAGGCACTCACACTTCATACCTGCCAGAAAGACTACTCTCATTTAATCATCACAAAATCTGTATGAAAAAAATATGGAAACTTCCCCCATTTCATGGAGCAGGACAAAGAGATCTCACCCCTTAGTTTAAGAAATGGAGACAGTTGGACTAGTTTAAATATTTCAGCTTAATTTTTAGATGGCAAACACCTCAAAACATAGTTTGCACTAATACCTTGGCTTTTTAATTAACCAGCTACTTTGCATCCCCCTCTTCCCTTGTGCCACAGATAATTCAGTTTGACAATAGTAAGACAGGGAAACCAAAGGGACCCCATGAAAAAGTGATTTTTTTCCTCTTTTTCCTGCTTCTATTCTTGCTAGGATGTACACCCCTGCCTTATACATGCTTTATAGAACAGATAATATACGTCCTCCTTGTAAAGGTTAAAGATTTAATGATTTCTTTGGAGTCTTCCAGCACAACAGATAACATATCAGGAGTGACCGATTGGGTCATCATGAACATTTTCCAAGAGCGCTGACACATCAAGACCCCTGGCTCCGGGGCATAAGCGACTTACGGAGAACACCTAAACACTCATCTTTGTTCCTGGATTACTGAGAAGACACTGCACCAGACTACAATCCTCAATACAAACCCTGGGCCCCAAGCAAAGATGAGACTCACTCTTCTTTCCTTTCTCAGTCTCCCATATGCTCTGTCCATATTTACACTCTCCCTAAATCTTTAATAAACTCTCTTCTCACTTCCTCTCAGTTCATGTTTGATTTCCTTTTTTTAAAAAAATTTTCATTTATTTATTTGTGAGAGAGAAAGCACAAGCAGGGGCGAGGGGTAGAGGGAGAGGGAGAAGCAGACTCCCTGCTGAGCAGGGAGCCTGGTGTGGGGTTCATGGGATCATGACCTGAGTTGAAGGCAAATGTTTAACCGACTGAGCCACCCAGGCTCCCTCATGTTTGATTTCTATCCTGCAGGACACCAAGGCCCCTCTTGGTTGGTCCTGCAGGAGCCCCCTCTGGGTCTTCAGACCCAGCCAGCTTGCATCAATGTCACTTGAGTATCTACAATATACAAGTCATGACTCTGTGTACAGATAACTCTGAGACGCAATTGCAAGAAGTTGGACTCTGCCCTACCAACACGTGCTTCCAAAGTCCTCTCATTTGAGCCAAAGTTTTCATGGACCCTGACATGAAACCTTCTGGAAAGATAGATGTCTCTCTTGGGGAATTCAGGTCAGCTTTGGTTGAATAGCTCCAAGGGCCATGGTGGCCTATTGAGTGAGGAATCCTTAAAGAGAGTGTCCAAGTGCTAGTGGAAACAAGCTGTAGCTTGGTCTGGAACCAACTGGAAGCCACTCAAGCTGAGCAACTCCACATCATGCTTGTTAAAAACAAAAACAAAAACAAAAACCAATAAAATACAAACAAGTAAATTTGAAGATATAATTGGTTCTATTAAGTGATTCATGAATCAGGCAGCACCCCATCTAGCAAATAGAGAGATGCTCTATTTGTACAAAATGGGAGATTTTTATAGGAAGGAGGGTGGGGCAAAGAAGTTATTAGCAAAAGAAAAGAAAGGATTGTTTCAGGCAAAGTTACCTTCCCTCAGGGGGATAGGCAGGGGTCTTTTCATACAAATTACCTCATCTTCCTTTTGGGGGAGAGATGGAGAGGGCCCATGTGACAGATGACATTATTGGAGCTTATTGGAAAACTCATGCTGACCAATTAGGACTACATTTTGGGAGGATGTTGAAACTGCAATTAGATTAGGTATTAAGACTTGGTTTGGCAAGTTGGCCTAGCATATGTGACTCCATCTTGGCTTGTGGTTTTTCTTTTAACAGGCTCCATTTGGGGAGGCAATCATCTTATTATCCTAGGGGCAATTTAATATCTGGGGACCCAAACCAAATTGGGGGAAGGAGAAACTGTCAATTGCATAAAGAGGAGGCAGCATAAAGGGGTCTGCCTTTACTTTCTTGTCTGGGCTGTTTACATCATCCATCTTGACTGCCTATGACTTGTCTTTGAACCCCACTAACATCAGGCCTTGGACAAACCTATAAACTTAATGAGAAAAACTCTGGGGATTGGTGGAAAGCAGCAGACATAGAAGTGGAAGCAAACGGCCATGACACAAAACCTCAAGAATGGCAAGAGCCCAGATGACAAGCCCCGGCATGTAAGTGTCACTTCCTGGCCTCAAACTGAGACGGGGAAATGAAAGGAACCCCATGAAAGAAAAAGCTCAATTTTTTTTCCCTTTGCTGTTTTTTCCTGCTTCTATTCTTTCTAGGTCCTGCACCCCACCCTACACATATTTTAATGCATGTCCTCCTTGTAAGAGACAAAGAGTTAATGACATCTTTGGAGTTTTCTAGCACAATAGGTAATATCTCAACAATTGGCACCAGACATCACGATGCCAAGACCCCTGGCTTCAAGGAATAAGCAACTTATGATGGACACCTGGACCTTGGCCTTGTTCTAATCATTTCTTGGATGCATGAGAGGATGTGTACACCAGACCACCATCCTCAATAAACACCCACAGACCCCAAACACAGATGAGACTCATGCTCTTGTCCTTTAAGTCTCCTAGACAGTCTTGTCTATATCTGCTCTCTCTATACCTTCAGTAAACTTTGCTTTCACCTGCTGCTGGTTCACATTTGATTTCCATTCTGCATGAAGCCAAGGACCCTCTTGGTTGGGTCAAAATCAGCCACTAAGCTCAGTGCAAGGTGCTACACTAAACCCCCATGCAGTTAAAGCTTAAAAGAGCCTCATGTCTGGAGCTGCTTTCTAGACTAGTAAATTCTGTCCTGGAAAATTAACCAGTGGTGCTCTTTCCCTCATTCCCTGATACAGCATCCACCACAGCCTCCTGCATGCATTGCTTCTACCTATCATGTTTTCCCACTTAGAACAGTTAGTTTTAAAAATCCCAACCGAGACAGTTTCTTTCATCATTTTTCACCAGTTCTTTTCACCATTTCACCAATGTCTCCCCCTCGCTCCCTACTCCCTTCCTCCTTCTCCCATGCTGCCTGTAAAGCATCAAAGAGGGTCACCAGTGGACCTGCATGTAGATCAGGGGGACCTCGGCTTCCAGGAACCCCTGACCTCAGGGTTTAATAGAATCATTTGCTGGGAGGTCTCAGCACCCAGTGCTGCCTGGTGTGCCTTTTGTCAGCCCTTTTAAAACCCTTCCTGGACTGGACTGGAAGAGAAGGGAAGGAGGGATGGAACAGGCTTCTCTCCCCCAGGAAACCCCAAGGTCACCACAGAAGCCCCCTGCCAGCTTTGTGCTGCAACAGGCTTCTTCTAGTCCTGCTGGTTTCTTCCTCAGGCTCATTGTTATGCGCTGAAGTGTGTGTCCCCAAATTCATATGGTGAAACCCGTTAACCCCCAGGACCTCAGAATGTGACCTTATTTAATGATAGGACCTTTAAAGAGGTAGTTAAGGTAGAATGAGTTCACTAGGATGGGCCCTAAGGCAGTATGACTGGTGTTAGAACAAAAAGTGGAGATCAGGATGCAGACACACAGAGGGACAGCCACATGAAGTCACAGGGAGCAGACAGCCATCCACAAGCCAAGGAGAGAGGCCTCTGGAGAAACCAACCCTGCTTGACCTTGGACTTCCAGCTTCCAGAACTATGAGAAAATAAATTTCTATTATTTCAGCTCTCCAGTCTGTGATTTTTTGTTCTTGCAGCCCCAGAAAATACATACACTCATAACTCTGACCTTGGAGAGCTGAGGAGGAAATAGGGTCTTCTGCAAGACTGGTGAACAATCCTCAGAGCCCTTTCTAGGACTAAAACAAGATGGAAATACTGAGTTAAAAACAGCTAGTGGTCTCTGGGACATTCTGAGGTGTGGAACCCAGTCAAAGAACCCACCTCTCACCCTTCCCACAGATTTGTTCTGCTCAGGATCAGGTGGGATGCCACCCCAGCCTCTACACTGGAAGCCATTTCCCCTAGAAAGAGTGTCAGGATCAGATCTGCCTCTCAGAATCTGACCCTGCCACAGCCATCAAGCCCCAGATAGATGAGAACATGTAGCAAAAAAGCCTTTTGTTTGGGGATCTTCCACAAACTTAAAAAGAAATGTGAAGAATAGGTCAAATTATTTGCATGCCTGTCCTCCCCAAACTGCATCTGACTCCCACCTTCCTGCTAGCCTCCTCCCCTGTGTCCAGAAATAAACCTAGGAGTCTCTTGAATTCATTTGTGTTCTTTGCCTCAATCACTTTTCTTGGTAACTCGTTCCATATGTACGCTACTCTGGGCGAGGAGGAGTGCTGTCTGAGTTCTCTGTTTACTCTGAGTTTCCTAATTTTATGAACAATTTCCTAACAATAAGGTCAATTAGACCATGGGATCCTGTTCCAAGGAGAGTGGCAGAGTCCCCATCAGGGGTCCAGCCCACCCTTGCCCAGATAAAGTGTCAAGACACTCTGTATGAAAGGCATGGGTGTGGGCAGCCTGAGCCAGCTGCATGATCTAATTCTACAGATATTTTTCCATCACTGAGCCCTATGACACCGAGTGGATTCTCTGACAATAAAATGACTGTTTTGCCATCTTCAACAAAAGCAACATAAGCTGCTTCTTTTTCTGTCATGAGAGCCTTACAAAGGAAGGAGTCACAGTGATTACTAAGACTTAACAGTGGCTGAGGGTCTTTCTTTCATTATTGGAGCAATACCTGGCAAGTGCTTGCTTCATGCTTCAAACTGATGGATTTCAGGAAAAACCAACATGAAGAATAAACCAATACAATTTTAATGGATCAAATGCCTGCTTAATGAAAAACCACAATTCTCAGATCCATGTTTTTATTAAAGCAGACTTTCATTTAGTGCTACAGATTTTACTAAACCCAGCATTTTTCTAAACCAAAGAAATCTTATGACCAGCAATAAATTTTCTCCAAGAGATCATTTTCCAATCAGTTCCATTACAGCAAACCTATGCCATTATACTTACCTCCAAAATATACAATTACATATATTAGCGTATACCAATGAATTTTTAATTTTTTGCCTGTTAGTTCAAACCACATGAAATATTTCTGCAACCGGATATTTTTATTGAGACCAAAGCATACACATTTCAAACAATGAATTTCTATTCAGATTCTTCTGAAGCCTAATCAAAAAAGTTTGTATTATCTGTTATCAATATGTTATTATTCAAACCATTCTTTTACTTGATCTTACCCACTCTTTAATCCATTTGTGCACATTTTTTAGCCAACTTCTATACTACCTTGCATATCTTTCCTATTGATATTTCAAGGTAGAGCAAACAACATATTATTGATATAGTCACTATTTTCTAGATTGTAAAATATGTGGATCTCAGAATTTTGGAACTAAGCAAGACTTACAGAGAATTTCACTTTCAAAGACCACAAATGTAGGGTTTTCTTTTAGTTTTCTTTGATGTACCTCTTACATGGCCAACCGTCTCAACAACACATGGTGAGCTCTTTAAGATAAAAAGCAACTTCACTATAGGGAATGCAGCTCTTTAAAACTGGTCCTTGGAAGTAACCTTTCCTAGTGGTATTTTTTCTTCTACCTCCTGGCCAACACAGAACTCTCATTCACAAATTCCCTGGCCATGGATAAAGCCAAGTCTTTCCATGCTGGCTTCTCAGTTATGGCTATCACCACACAAATACACATGCATATGTGTGCATGAATATACACACACAGACACACGGGTTCCAAGTTGACACCTCCATCAGATTCTTCTCATCCTTGTACTTCCTGTTCAAACAGCATCCTTGAACTTGTTACTTTTGCCACAATAAAGGCAATACCTAGAAGACTGTTTTGAGTTCCTAACTTCCCCCTCTTAGCATGAGGCTGAAATGGAGGTCCTTCCATTCCTTGTAACAGCCATCCCATTATCCCAGCTCTCCTGCTTCAGTTCCAGTGGGAAGCAAGCCCAGCTGCTGGCCTCTTATTTTTCAACCAGATGCAGACCCTTCCCAGAATGCACCTGCAACCTGGATCTCTCCTCCCTCAACTCTGGTCACCAGTTCCAACCACAAGCCAAAAGTAGAAAAGAAACGATCTAGATCAATTTTTTCTTTTGTTTTGTGATATTTGGGCCCTCCCCCTGTATCTTCCACTTCAGATATTTTTTTTTTAAAGATTTTATTTATTTATTTGAGAGAGAGAATGAGAGACAGAGAGCACGAGAGGGGAGAGGGTCAGAGGGAGAAGCAGATCCCCCGCTGAGCAGGGAGCCCGATGTGGGACTCGATCCCGGGATTCCAGGATCATGACCTGAGCTGAAGGCAGTCGCTTAACCAACTGAGCCACCCAGGCGCCCTTCAGATATTTTTTTTAAAGCTACATGTCAGGGCGGAGCAAGGTGGTGGAGGAGTAGGAGACCTGGATTTTGTCTGGTCTCATGAATTCAGCCGGATAGGGATCAAACCATTCTGAACACCTACGAACTCAACAGGAGATCAAAGAAAAGAATAGCAACAACTCTCTGAACAGAAAAGCGACCACTTTCTGGAAGGTAGGACGTGCAGAGAAGTGAATCTGAGGTGATATTCGGGAGGATAGATGGTGGGGGAGGGGCCTCTGTCGGCCGCTTCTGCAAGTGATAGAGCCGTGGAGTACAAAATTGGAACTTTTAAAAGTCTGCTCTGCTGAGGGACGTCACTCCGGTGGCTAAGTGGGGGGCGGGACCCTCACGGGACAGTGTGGTCTCAGGACCCTCGGGGTCACAGAAAGACCGGGGGTGCCTGAGTGCGGTGGAGCTCCCAGGTATTGGAGCAGGGAAGCCGGCTGCAGAGACGGAGCCGAGGCGTGGGCTCTCAGCTCAGGTTGCCATAAACCGTGATCTGCGGCACAGTCGGGTCACTGCTTCTCCAGCAAGGACCCAACAAGCAGCAGATCCGGGGAGACTCACCTTCTTCCCCCGGGAGGAGAGGCGTGGGAGCACACCACAGGGATGTGCTGGGTTTGGAGACTCCACCCGGGGTCGCATGCCAGAGATAGAAACGCGCGGTCACAGGCCGGGTGAGCACGGAGTGCAGCCAGAGACTGGGGAGACGGGAGTGACTGATGGCTTTTCTCTGGGGGTTCACTGAGGAGTGGGGCCCTGAGTTCTCGGCTTCTATGGGGCGGAGATTGGGAGGCTGTCATTTTCACTCTAGGCCTCCAAAGATGTAGGGAAAGCTTGCAGGGAACAAAAGCTCCTGAGAGCAAACCTGAGCAGATTACTTAG
>NW_028022788.1:0-653 GCF_054177405.1 Leptonychotes weddellii
TTGCAAATGGCAAGATCTCATTCCTTTTGATGGCTGCATAATATTCCATTGTATATATATACCACATCTTCTTTATCCATTCATCTGTTGATGGACATCTTGCTAAGCCCAAGTTTTAACAATTCTTAGTAAGATGGTGTTGGGAAAGTTCACAAAACTGACAATTAACAAAACAAATCATTCATAATCTTTGACCTAGCTATATCTTACATTTGGAAATCTGTGCTACACGTGTATAAATACCAGGCACAAATGTTGGGACATCATTTGTACGGGGAATAAAAAGGAAACAAGCTGTATCAGTAGGAGAAGCATCCATTCTTTCTATGAAATGTTATGCTACAAAAAGTATAAAGTGTCATTTAATACGGATATATTTAAGATAACATTTAGTTTACTTTTCAAACTTCATCATTTACATTGTGTTGTTTTGAATTTTATCATTTCCATGTTTTTAATAAGGAGAAAACTTAGGACCTTGTATAAAAATTATAGACTGGGGGGGGAGAAAATACTTACCTCTGGAGGGAAAAACTAAGAGATTGAAGCATAGAGTTGCTAAGAATCTCTCCATTTTACTTAGTTTTTGACAAAGATTTCATTCACCAGTATTTAAAAATGTTTCATGAAATCAGAGAATGTTAGAATGGAGA
>NW_028022789.1:0-653 GCF_054177405.1 Leptonychotes weddellii
TATCTATGCCCCCAACATGGGAGCAGCCATCTACATAAGCCAACTGTTAACCAAAATAAAGAGTCATATTGATAACAATACGTTAATTGTAGGAGACTCACTACTCCACTCTCAGCAATAGACAGATAATCTAAGCAAAAAATCAACAAAGAAACAAGAGCTTTGAATGATACACTGGACCAGATGAATCTCATAGATACATACAGAACATTCCACCCTAAAACAAAATACTCATTTTTCTCGAGCACACATGGAACTTACTCCAGAACAGACCACATACTGGGTCACAAATCAGTTCTCAACTGATACCAAAAGATGAAGATTATTCCCTGCATATTCACAGACCACAGTGCTTTAAAACTGGAACTCAATCACAAGAAAAAATTTGGCAGAAATTCAAATACTCGGAAGCTAAAGACCACTCTGCCCAAGAATGTTTGGGTCAACCAGGAAATCAAACAAGAACTTAAACAATTCATGGAAACCAATGAGAACAAAAGCACATCGATCCAAAACCTATGGGATACTGCAAAGGCGGTCCTAAGGGGGAAATACATAGCCATCCAAGCCTCACTCAAAAAAATAGAAAAGTCTCGAATTCACCAACTAACTCTACACCTTAAAGAACTAGAGAGAAAGCAACAAATGATGCC
>NW_028022790.1:0-653 GCF_054177405.1 Leptonychotes weddellii
TAATGATGTAATGTATGGGGATTAACATAAGAATAAAAAAATTAAAAAAAAAAACAAAACCTATACACCTGTTCTTTGTACTAGTAAGTTTGAAATTATTTCCAAATGAAAAAAATTTAAAAATTACTACCAGCAAAAACAATCTATATCTGTCTGTCTATCCATTTATCCATCTCATAATAAGAGTGGCACTTGGCATTTACTGAATAGTGAGACAAAGTGAGACACATTATGTCATTTATTCCTCAGAGACCCCCAACATCTGGCTTCTGAGTTAACATGCTCCTCTTCACAGAAGATGAAACAGAAGCTCGGGGAGGTGAAGGTGCCCCCAAACCCACAGCAAGTCTGTAGCAAAAGCGGTGTTTTCACATAACCCAGTCTCTTATCTAGAATCCATACTCTTACCTACTAAGCCGGTCTGTCCCAAAGCCTGGGACACCTTCCATGGGAGGGTGTTTCAATGTTATGCCAATAGAGCATGGGATAACGTGAAATCACATAGCGATTTTTTAAAAATCTCATTTGCATTCCCTTTCAATTCTTTTAAATCCACAAGAAAGTCTCAGATTGGTGCTAGGTGGTTGTGAACACCAAACACTTGCTGATTCTCACTGAAAAGAAAAGACGGTCACTAGACAGGCAGCAGGCTC
>NW_028022791.1:0-653 GCF_054177405.1 Leptonychotes weddellii
CACTGGGTCCGGGGCACAGACTTGCAGACCGGTAGTGGTGGGGAAAGGACTTTAGGGCAGCCCCCAGACTGAAACCTGGAGCAGCAGGGCCACATGTGCAAATGGGGGTGGCTGGCGGTTTTAGAAGCACAAAGGGCAGAGACACTGTGCCTAGACCTGGAAGATGAGGGGTGCACAACCCAGGATGCTGCAGTTTTTAGTGGCACAGACAGAAACAGAGATAGTGTGGCCTGGAGAGCTCACTGAGGAACAGACTGAGATCTCTCTGTTCTGAGGCAGAGGGTTGGAAACAGTCTCTTCTGCTCTGACTCAGAAGAGACATGGAAAGCCGCCAGGGAAAGCTGCCAGAGAACAAAAGCCCCAAAAAACTGGTTTTCACTGAGCCCATCCCCCCCCACCCAGTGGGCAGGGCAACTCTGACCAAACAGGGTTGCCAGAGTAACAGTGTGGCAGGCCCCTCCCCCAGAAGACAGGCTGGGAGAACAAGAGGCCAACAACCCTAAGGTCCCTATAAAACAAGTACATCTTGCTTGGGTTGTGGTCAATAATTTGGATTCTGTACATTCCCTCAACCACCCCTCAACAAAATGACTAGGAGGAGTAATGCCCAAAATAGGAGACTGTGACTTCTGCCACAGATTTACAAATGGATA
>NW_028022792.1:0-653 GCF_054177405.1 Leptonychotes weddellii
CTCTGTGTCCATCCTGTTCCATTTTGACGAACAAGAATCTTGTGTTTTTGTTGAGTCCACCACACTCTTTGTCTGAGAAACTCTACCTGACCTCTAGGACTCACAAAGGAACAAGAGCTTTGCAAAGGAAGAAGGAAATAATATGAGTTTATTTTTTTCAGGACTTAACACTTTCTTGAGTGTGAGAACTGATTGATGGCTCTCCATGTTTGAAGGAGGTATGGTTCAAAGATCTCAATAAACCTAGAGATCAAACTTGTAGGTAGCGATAATTAGTGATATTTTACTGTTTTGTTTTGTTTGTATTCATTTTCCTGTTGGGATAGTGAAAAATTGTAAATTCTCTTATCCTACTCTTCTTAACTGACCCACCAAATTAAGGGCTGCTTTCTATTCCCTCGGCAAATGCACTGACTTACATCTACTTCATTGAGAAGGTCCAAGAACGATTTACACTCTAGTAACCTCCTCATTTCTTTCTCATTCATCAATAGCCAAATATGTACATGTAAGTAGTACTTATTGTTGAGATTTTTTTGTTTAATAAATATTACATACACTGATGAAATATTAGTGCAAAGGAAATAAAAGCTGAAGAAAACTAAGTTGAATACTTTGTGTTTTTAAATTTTATTTTATTATGTTATGTTAGT
>NW_028022793.1:0-653 GCF_054177405.1 Leptonychotes weddellii
GAAGTTCTTTTCCCTCTAGGTCACTCAGAACATTGTGTAATGTGTTTTTAACCAATGATGGCAGCTGCGGTGTGTTTCCTTAGTGATTATCATCAATTTAAACAGATTGTCCACGACAAATGGGTTTTAGATTCAAAATTGGACTCAGACTTCTTCTAAAGGGTTCATAAAACATATTTAGATAATACTTATTATGCAGATATTCATTTTCTGGAAACAAATTATTACTACTACTGTTTAATTCAGTGAACACCAAGCGTTTGCATTATTAAAATAAATATATTTTAGATCCTGAATTCATTCTAAAAGTGCATTCTATCTCCTTTGCAATGCTTGCTTGGGTCATTTGTGTATTTGATAAAGCAAAGACATTCTTCACCTTTAAAAAATTTTTGACTTATGTGACTTAGATCTTGTT
The DNA here is from genome assembly GCF_054177405.1 of Leptonychotes weddellii. Classification (NCBI taxonomy): domain Eukaryota; kingdom Metazoa; phylum Chordata; class Mammalia; order Carnivora; family Phocidae; genus Leptonychotes; species Leptonychotes weddellii. The sequence continues at coordinate 419 of NW_028022793.1, forward strand.
GATGTTTATTTTGTAGGTGCCTATTGTTGGTAGTGTTTTTTTTGTTGCAAATTCTTAGAAATACTAATTATACAGCAGTGTATTCTGTGAACTGTTTGACTAAAACTTTTGAACTCATCTACACTATCACTTCACTAATGCTTTACTCTTCCAGCCACAAACAAAACAATCTATATTTTTCTAATATTCTTATTCTTTCCTCAATTTACTCCAATAAATGATTGAGATTAATCCA
>NW_028022794.1:0-653 GCF_054177405.1 Leptonychotes weddellii
AAAAAAAATGTATCTGAAAACAAACAAACAAACAAAAAAAACATTGAGTGACTCAAGAAAAGTAGATTGCAATTTACCAATTAGGAATCTCAGGTAAAAGTTTAAAGACCTTATAAACAAATAATACAAACTGGCAAGAAAATACCAATATTTAAAATCTTGTCCTTTTTTATTTTATCATTATGAGAGGGGTAGAGGTGTTTGGCATACAAAAGTGTATTATTTTTGTATAAGATGCCAACACTTCACATGTAATTATTCCTTGATTATCTACCTCTTAACTCAAAAGTAATTTATATCTCACTTTAATTGGGAAAATTTCTGGGCATATTTAACTTAGTGTTTTTTCAATGTCTTTATTACTAGAAATTCTATTTTCCTGAAAACATTAGGGGGTAAAGGCAGAAGTGTCATAAAATCCTTTGACTCTTTTGTAAATCTCTTTTATTTTGCACAGGTCAGAAGTGATGGTGCAGCCAAAAAGATGCAGAATCTTCAACCTAAAAAAAGTGAAAAGACAAGACCCCCAACTATGTGGAGTGGAGACAGTGGAGCCTAGATTCTAAGTAAGCATGGTAAGTGTAAGAAAAGTCTTTATGTTAAGTACTTTATGTTTCTCAAGGAGAAGGGTAGCATCAAACCTGAGAATATCA
>NW_028022795.1:0-653 GCF_054177405.1 Leptonychotes weddellii
TGTTGGGCTCCTTGCTCAGCAGGGAGTCTGCTTCTCCCTCTCCCTCTGCCTGCCATTCCCCTGCTCATGTGCTCTCTCTCTCTTTCTCTCTGAGAAATAAATAATTAAATCTTTAAAAAATAATAAAGGTGGGGACATTTAAGAAAAAAACTTCGGGCTTGGAATTATGCTGAGGTCAAGGTAAACCACTAAAAATAAGGTGCTAGTTGGATGAAAGAGCATTTTAGAAATAAGGATGGGAGAAGACCAAGGGAGGACTGAGGGGTAGAGGAGGTCCTGGAAGTTGTATGTCACCCATTTACAAGTTCATGAGCAGATGACTTTCCATTGTGTTGTGGGCTCTCCTGGCCCTCCTGGTCTTATGCCATCAGGGTGGTTTTGCACTGACCTCCCCACAAGACCAAGGTTAGTGATGGGTCCTGGTATGACTCTGGTGACTATAGAATGGGCCAATGCCAACTAACTCTCAAAGACTCAGGAGGCATTTCTCGCTTCGTTTTTTATTAAGTACCTGGCTGGGCTAACTAACCACATCAGAGCCTTTATGACACCTGGCACTAGGCCACAAAGACTCGGGATGAGCATAACAAGAAACCAAGACGTTGGCCCACACATACAACTCTTTATTTTTTTTTTTAATTTTTATTAATTTT
>NW_028022796.1:0-653 GCF_054177405.1 Leptonychotes weddellii
TGAGGAGTGGGGGACTGACCCCTCCAGAGGAGACCTGTTTCCCTCCCCGGAGTGGGGAACCCTGGTGTCTTAAGCAGAAATAATTTTCTTCTCCTCCTTTTGGTCACAGGACAATATTTCCCTAATTTTAGCAATGCACATGTCATCTCAATGTTTGCCAGCTTCCTTTGTAAATAATATTATTTACTCAACAGATTTTCTTTAGATGCGTCACTTTTTCAAACTTAATACTATTTAGCTTCTGAAGGGAAGGAAAAATTCTTCTTCAACCCTTCATGTTCTTCCAGCTGGACTAAGAATTAAATTGACACGAGACAGATTAACAGGAGAAAAATCCCAAAGTTTTATGAAGTGTGCACAGAGGGCCAGTCATGAAATTGAGACCTAAAGAAATGACCATGGCAGGCAATTTTTGTACTTTTTAGACAGAGACAATAAATCTGGGAGGACTTGACAGGGGAAAGAAAACTTCACTTTGGGGGCTCCAATTAGTAAGGAATTGTATCAGACAGGCACTCTGACTGACTCAGCTAAGGCACACACCTAGTAAGGAATTCTAGAAAGAATGTAGGCTGGGGTAGTAAATTAGTAAAAAGTTAACAAGGGATGTTTATACAGCTTTCTTGTCTTTCTTACCACTTTCTCTAAATTTC
>NW_028022797.1:0-653 GCF_054177405.1 Leptonychotes weddellii
TTCTCAGCTTCTAGAAACTGCCCTCAGTCCTTGGTTCATGGTCCCCTTCTTCTGTCTTCCAAGCCAAAAAGAGTGGGTCGAGTCTCTCTGGCACTCCTAACATCTCCCTTGATTCTCTCCTGCTGTATCTATCTCTGACCTCAGCTGGGAAAGGTTTCCCACTGTTAAAGGCTCATGATTACACTGGGCCACACGGAGAATCCAGAATAATCTCAAGATCCTTAACCTTAATTACATTTACAAAATCCCCTTTGCCATGTAACGTAACATATTCGTAGGTTCTAAGGATTAAGAAATAGACATTTTTGGGGAGGATATGACTTGGTTCACCACAGTATATTCCTAGCTGTGTCAAACCTGCTGTTAAATTATTTTGGGTTTTGGGGTGCCTGGGTGGCTCAGTCGGTTAAGCGGCTGCCTTCAGCTTGGGTCATGATCCCAGGGTCCTGGGATCGAGCCCCGCATCAGGCTCCCTGCTCAGTGGGGAGCCTGCTTCTCCCTCTCCCTCTGCCTGCCTCTCTGCGTACTTGTTCTCTCTCTATCTCTCTGTCAAATAAATAAATAAAATCTTTAAAAAAAAATTATTTTGGGTTTTAATTGCCAATTATTATATGGTTTTTAAAAAATTTTTAGTTTATTTCATTATTTTAAAA